>NC_045165.1:28984773-29281362 GCF_900700415.2 Clupea harengus
GGGTCCATTGCCTCGCTCTAAGGCTGGACATTTGTATCTACTAACGGTGATGTGTCAATCTACGCGCTATCCTATAGCATATCCACTTAGGTCCATTACGACTAAGTCGGTGTTGAAGGCTCTTACCAATTTCATGTCAACTTTTGGTATTCCAAAAGTGCTTCAAAGTGACCGAGGGTCTAATTTCATGTCAAAACAGTTTGCTAGGGCATTACGTCAGCTTAAAGCCAAACATAACATCTCAAGTGCTTACCATCCCCAAAGTCAGGGTGCCCTCGAACGTTTCCATCAGACGCTCAAGTCTCTGTTACGGTCCTACTGTGTAGAACTTGGGTCTGATTGGGAGGAGGGTCTCCCTTGGCTTCTCTTAGCAATTAGGGAGGTTGTTCAGGAGAGCACGGGCTTTAGCCCTAATGAACTGGTATTTGGACATGCTGTGAGCGGGCCAACCGCTGTCTTAGCTGATGAGTGGTGTACTGCTGAGACACCTGTTAATGTGTTGGATTATGTTAGCGGATTTCGCTACCGTTTGTACGAAGCTAGAGCTGCTGCTAGACGTAAGCTGGGTAAAGCTCAGTCTAAGATGCAACATCTTTACAACCGCAGGGCGAAGCAACGTAGTTTTAAACTTGGGGATAAAGTTTTAGCTTTGTTGCCTATTCTGAATAGTCCCTTTCAGGCTAAATTCGGTGGCCTGTACAAAATTGTGAAATGTTTCAATGATCACAATTATGTCATTAGTACGCCAAATCGGCGGAAAAAGGTCCAGGTCTGTCATATTAATCTTTTGAAACCTTATTTTTCTCCTTTACCAGCTGCACCTGTTGGATTAATTGCCACCACGCAACTAGGGGGCTCTAGTGATCCAGACTATGTGGTCTCTTCGGTGGGTAACGGTTCTGAAAGTCTTGATTTTGTCAGTGAGGATTCCAGTGAGGGCGTGAGAGGTCCATCACAGGCGATCGTGGAAGGTCGTCTGCGAAATTCTGAGTTCCTAGCAGAGTTACCTTTACATCTTTCCCATTTGAATGATATGGAGAAAACAGATATCATTGGTTTGATTGAGTTTTTTCCTGCTCTGTTTCCTGATGTTCCTACACGTACATCTGTGATTGAACATGATATTGACGTTGGTGGAGCTTTACCAACACGCAACAACAACACGCCTATCGTGTCAATCCTAGGAAGAAGGAATTGTTGCAGAAAGAAGTAGACTATCTGTTAGCCCATGATCTTGCTGAACCTAGTTTTAGTGCATGGAGCTCCCCCTGTTTGTTAGTGAACAAACCAGATGGAACCTTTCGTTTTTGCACTGACTATCGTCGACTGAATTCAGTTACAAAGACAGACTGTTATCCATTACCCCGATGTGATGACTGCATAGACCGTGTTGGCTCAGCCAGATTTGTGAACCTCCTCAGTCCTAAGGTTCAATTTCAATGGTCTCCTAGTTGTCAAGAAGCATTTGACAATTCTAAGTTGTTGCTTGCTTCTTCCCCTGTGCTATCGGCTCCAGACTTTGACCGTCCTTTCAGTGTTGCTGTTGATGCCAGTGAGAGTGGTGCTGGAGCAGTTCTGTTACAGTTAGGATTAGATGGAGTAGAGCACCCAGTAGCATACTTTTCAAGGAAGTTTAATCGCCATCAGCAAGTCTACTCCACAGTGGAGAGAGAAGCGCTAGCTTTAATCCTTGCAGTACAGCATTTTGAGGTCTACTTGGGCTCCTCTCCGAGTCCAATAGACCTTTTCACTGACCACAACCCATTGGTCTTTATTGATCGTATGCGAAACCAGAATCAACGCATTATGCGTTGGAGCTTAATTCTTCAGGAATACCCTTTGAAGATTCAACATATCAGAGGCAAGGACAACATTGTGGCAGATACGTTGTCCAGAGTCTAAGAATAGTTTAGTCTATCTTCACTGTGGTTAGTATCATACACTGTAGTATAGATACCTACTATATGTGTACCGTCTGTGTCACGTTTCCCTAGTCCTAGGGGGCCCCAGGATTTAGGTTGATGTGGCACAGGAGGTCTTTCTTTTTGTTTGTTTGTTTGAGGTTTACCTACAGCAAACCTCTTAGTGAGGGAGGTGTGACGCCCACCTGTGCCCCCCTTCAGGCTTCGCCCTGCCAGTGCACGGGAAGGACGAACCTGAGCCTAAATGCTTTATTGTCTGCACCTGTATTTAGGGTGGGGCTATAAAAGGGTTTCTCTCTCTCTCTCTCATTAGGCACTTCTTTTCGGTACTTGTAGGCACTATATTGATATTCTCTCTCTCTCACACGGGCGCTTTGACTTCTGTCTCTCACTTTCTTATTCATTTACCTAACAAATTGATACATTCATTCACCCATTCATGCACGACATTGAACATTACCTTTTTCATACCCCTATTTGGTTGATTGTTGACATTGGTATAAATAAATTCGTATTATTGAATTTAAACTGTCTTGTGTCTTGTCCCTCATTATGTGACGGTAACCTAACGAGTCTGCCGTCACACACACACACACACACACACACACACACACACACACACACACACACCAATGGGAGAGCTTATGTTTAAGCAAGATGCAGATGAGAAAATACATGGCAGACCATGGAGTGACCTGAAAGGTCAATATGGTGCACGTGTACCTTTATGAGGACAGAATCACATTTAAGACCCATCTCTTAATAGAGTCTAGTTGCTATTTGAGTTGTATTTGAGCTCAGCAGCCAGTCATAACACACCCTTCTCTTCTGTGCTCCTGAGCAATGTGTTGATTGGCTGGAATTGTGTACGCCTTGGCCTTAACCATTTTGTCCATAGTTTCCCATTTACAGAGCCACACACACACACACACACACACACACACACACAGAATGGACAGCTAAGGCCAGAGGATCTATTCTTAGAATCTGACATCAAGTACATTGGATTAGAATTGCAGACTCATCTTTAAGACAATTCATTAGTATTCATTAGTTCAAGCACTGTTTCAGTGGCTATTTCTTTCCTGCTGTGTAATGTCTTATGAAATGTATTTATGTAGAATATAGTGAAAAGGTAACTGAAGACTTCGGTTGGTGGCATAAATTCCTTACTTCGTTACTCCTTATGGGATGGTGAAAATAATATGCACATGCACATTAATAAAGTGCCCTATTGCATATTTTGTGGATTCATTCGAGTCACAAAATCTGATGACTTCCTACTCTCCGTAGTGTGAAAGTAACCAATAGCCTACCATTAAGTGCCACAGCAGCCAGAAATAAGATTTGAGGGAGGAGAATACCCAGTATGTAGAAGGATTTGAAATTAACTGTAGACCTCCATCATACATACCCTGCTGCATATTGTAGGTATATATTCTTCTAGCGGTTTATTTTGACGATGGCTCACAGAACCGTTTTCAAACGCAGAGTGGGGGCGCTACTCGTACACACACGCCGGGAACATTCGGTTATTGAGTCAGAATGAAAACAAACAGCTGGTAGCCCTGCTAAATGTGTGAATATAACTGAACAGCATATTATGGTGATTGGATGGGGTTGAATCGGACATGAGAGAACTCAGAGGTGCAGGAGGTGTCTGCTCCAAAGGGGATTAAAAGAGCTGGAAACTCTATGGTGGTAAGTTTATTTCTGGAAACTCTATGGTGGTAAGTTTATTTCTGGAAACTCTATTGTGGTAAGTTTATTTCTGGAAACTCTATGGTGGTAAGTTTATTTCTGGAAACTATTGTGGTAAGTTTATTTCTGGAAACTCTATGGTGGTAAGTTTATTTCTGGAAACTCTATTGTGGTAAGTTTATTTCTGGAAACTCTATTGTGGTAAGTTTATTTCTGGAAACTCTATGGTGGTAAGTTTATTTCTGGAAACTATTGTGGTAAGTTTATTTCTGGAAACTCTATTGTGGTAAGTTTATTTCTGGAAACTCTATGGTGGTAAGTTTATTTCTGTTTTGTTTTTTTGCCTGACTGCCACACATTCCTGTGTGTTTGCTTTACCTTTACCTGCCAAATGTACTTTTTACAGGAACCCTTGAGGAGACATTGAAACGACACAAACAAATAGGATTTACTGACAAGGTATTCTAGGCTAATGTCATTTGTAGGCATATCGTCATGATTGTTTCCTAACAGTAACCTGAATTCTAAATCTAAATGAACTTCTAATCAATCTTCCTTTCTTCTCCCCAGTGTATCTTCCCCACACAAGAAAGCTGTAACAACACTGGGCTACCGAAGGGCGCGTTGATGGCTTTCGTGAGTGTGGATGCTGAAGCTATAAAAGGTGAGTTTCAACTCCATCCATGTTGGTCAATATGTCTAATGTCCTATACTTAGACCATATGTGGCATGACAACGTAGAGGTAGAGAGCTAGGACTAGGAAGGGCACCCACAACGTCACCAACTTGGGAGTTTCACCCAGGGAAATAGTTAGGATACAATCAAACTAGCCCAATAAGGGCACGCAGGTTCGTTACTGAGGAGGCAGAGACGTGGTTTCCATAAATACAAATATATATATATATATGTTTTATTAAATAAATCACCAGATAAAATACAATACAAGAGTTTGCAACAGGAGAGAGCAGACAAGGGGCAACACAGACAATAGTACAGACACAGAAACTGGACTGGGGCTTACCAGTAGGGACAGATAATTTGGCAGAGAGGGCAGTACCTCTGGAGCTTCAAACAGCTGGGAACAAGGACTTATTATAGGATAAGCCACAGATGAGCAACCTGGTGGACTTGAGTTGGCAGCAAACAGGTACCGCGAGCCTTCACAAGCACACAGAGAGACAGACCGACGCATGCCCAGATGACACCTCCTTGTGGGCTTGACAGACTAAAAGGGTGCCAGACTTGACAGGGCTTGACAGACTAAAAGGGTGCCAATCATCTGCTTACAGAATAGACGGGGCAGGCAGAAGTAAACAAGCGGCGCCATGATGTCAAATGAACCCTTTCTGCTACACATACATATTTGTACAATGTACTGTTTCAGGTTACATAATAAAGCAAATGTTTTTTCTGAATCTCTCAAGACCTACTATGAAAGCATTATGATCATTCTTAGGCTTTTACGCCATTTGATGTTTTTCCGTGGTCTAATTTCTCTTTGCCCGTGTTCTGCATATACATTGGGCCAGAGTTGGTATTCTACAATCAAAGGAAGAAGCTGTCCAATGGAGGCCAGCAACAACAGATCTGATGTTGAATGAGGAGGACCATCTTGGATTGAAGGCCAATGTAGATCGTCTGGCCTCCAGCCCATAGTACAGAATCGTCTACACTGTGTGGGGAGGTACAGAACATACTGGAGGCAGATCAGAGGTACCTTGTGAATCAGTTTATAATGTGGATAGATATGTGGACTTTGCTATGTTATATAACATTATATTGTATTACATTATATCATATGTCATGTGTTATTGTACATTGATGTATATTGCTCATTTATATGTCTAATAATTGCTATTTAACTGTATTTCATTCATTTCTAAGAAAAGCATTTGTGTCATTTATTTATCTTTGTCAGACCAAAACCACAACATCAACAGCAATAATAATAATAAATACTACTACTACTAGTACTACTACTACTACTACTACTAATAATAATAATAATAATAATAATGAACAACTAATCCTTTCTGAGGACACATGCAAGACCAATGGGGTTGGGGTTTAGAGGAGAATACCTGGTGGCCCAAATGTCTGAAATGCAAATGTTACCTTGCATATCCAGGAGAATCTGGGATTGTGTTACAGGACAGCAAACTCCTAGATTCACCCAGTCATCTGTGGAGTATCTGGGAGTACACAGGAGTGTGGATGCACCTCTTTTCACGCAGTGCGAACTGCATTAACGTTAACACATCAAGAACCAGAAATGCTGCCTCATTGGAATTTAACACTATTCCCTTCAAATGAGGGATATTTTTTGACTTGTCTTTACTGTAAATAGGTGTTATTTCCAATGCAATTATATTTCGATTTACAAAAAAAGTATTTCATTGTCCCCCAGTTAAAAGAGGGATAAGGGTTCAGACAGTTCAAAAACTTAGTTTAGTTAAAAAAAAAGAGAGAGATGCTGGTAGAGTATGGGGATGTGGAAATATATTTCATAATTAATAATATGACAATATTAAATCGATTTGATATTTTGATGGCACAGCAATTGCATTGCCAATGGACAATTGGCTAACCTTTTTTTTAGGTTAGAAAATAAAACATCACAACATTTAGCGCCACTTCTGGTATAAACCACGACCGGTCATCCGAATACAGATACAGAGACAGTTGATTTTGTAGGATTTTGATTTCGATTTGCACAACTATCAGGGTACTACCAATTACAAACTTATGGTTAGAATTTAACCCAAAAATGAGCTTGCCCTGTGGTACAAACATGATGCTTGTTTACACTGTCGAAATTGTTGGATTGTGAACAGTGTGTGTAATGATTTATGGATCTAATTTTAACATATTTCAGTGCAAAACTCACCTGGCTCAAATTAAAACACATCTATGGATGTTTAATTAACATCAAATTACTGCATGATTGTTAAAGCTAATTTATTGCAATGAACAATTAGCAGGCTATTCGAGCTTTAAACACACGCTATGTCTCAAACCGCGTACTTGCGCACTTCAAACACTGACTTTCAGGGCGTAGGGTGTTCACACTGACAGAACCAGTAGAATTCAGGGCACTGAAAGTACCCGGATTGCGCACTGCAAACAGTAAAAAAATGCAGTGTGAAACGATGGACACTTCTCGCCCTAAATGGGCGCCATCTTGGCCACGTAGCGGAAGAGGAGGAGCACGTGTTGGAGCCGTGTCGACATCTCAAAAGCGCCAGGAGCAGAAGTGTTGCCCAAACTTTTGTGGAATAATAATATAGAAGAAGAAGATACAACTTAATAGTTGTGATTGTGTCATGCAGATACAATATTGTTATTATTATTTTTATATAGTTATAACAATCATAATAACACTTACGAAGAACAATATGTGATTGCTTAAGAAATCACACAAAAAAGCCCATGTTTATCAACGCCAGAGACACGGGGCGTAAATCATTTGTCTGCCAAGAACCAAGTTGCCAAGATTTAAGTTTTAAATGTCTTTAAAAGTCTTCATATCACTATTACTGAGCTGAATGCACTGTATGACTGACCTACTTTTGTTAGGCATGGGGCACAAGCACACTCAGAAAGCCACAGATGGCCCAAGCGAACATGAAATGAGTGCTATTAATACCACCCATCATCAAAGGGGGGGATGCCCTGCATTCCAACCCCCCACCCTAAACCACAGTGGCCCAGAGGGACACCAGATATCTAGCATCACATCTGCATGGGATCCCACTGTGTACGTATTACATTACTGAAGGCTTTAAATAGAGAAGACAAATCATCATTGGCATGTGTCTCCATGCACATAAGTAAAAAAAAAAAAAGCATGCAGCTACATGCTTTTCAGCCTTTCCAGCCTTCTAACCACGACTTTTTAAAATGTTTTTAGTTTTAGATAGTAAATACATAGTATCATTATTATCTTCAATAATATGCGTGCAATTATGTATACAAAAAAGAAGACAAAATAAAAATCATAGTGACAATAAAAAAAAACAGCATATATTTCCACGTTTCGATTTTTGAGATAATAAACTGTTTTTTTTACCCATTTTCTGTTCTAGGTGGAAGATCTGAAAATTGAATGAAAAAGAAAATTGGTGTTGGACAGTTATGAGAAGTAGGCGAGGCTTGGCATAAATTAGGCTATTTACTGAACTAGAACATTAATAATCTTTTTATATTTGTTGGTGTCCAGAAACAAACCAGGCTATGATTGCACCATACACCATATCTAGACAAACAACTATTGTTGGCCTACAGTGGATCTCATCTGATGGCAGGCACATCCAAAACATCCTTAGACTAACTTACCTTTCTGTAGACGGATTTACGACTTGACAGGGCAGACACCTGCCATAGTATTTTGTTTTTCACCAAACCAGAACGCTGCCACTCTCAACACATTGGTCATCCTCTTCCTGTACACAGGCCCATATATACTTGAAGCTATCACAAATTTAAGATGTTGTTGTTTATGTACAAATAAATGATGCCTTCTACTTCTCATATGCTACAGTGTCCAGACACCATCCCACAACACCTAGCCTATCAGGCAGCACTTCCTCGTCATCTAGGCGGAAATTGGAATGGGATACAATATCACTACATTGGAATGGGATACAATATCACTACATTGTTGAAAAATTGGAGTCCTAACTTCAATTTTCTGATCTTCTGAATAAAGCAGAAAAATGGGAAAAATAGTTTGTTATCCCAAATTTGTATTTGTCATTTCTGAAAAAATATGATAAAATATCTTGTTCATCTACAAATTTCTGTAGGGTGTTTACCAAAAAAGTTAGCTCTTCTCTGACTGCAGCAATGTCTGCCTGTACTCACCCAGCGACCATCTCTGTCTTGGTGCAGATATGTCGAGTTTGAGAGAGACAAGGGCCTTGGTCATCATGCCAGCGAACAGCTTATGCTCCACCTCTGTAGCGGACAAGCTAGCATTAGCATGGTTGGACGACAGTTTAGCATTTAGTGGCTTCATTGTCTGAGCCTAAGTAGACTATTGACACAAAAGTTATGTTCACCTGGAATTAGAGGTTGCAATTTGTTCTTCTGTTTTTTTTTGTCAAAGTTAGAAAGTCACCTCATGGAGCTTGTGTAAGGTTCGCCTACATAGTTACTGCACAACAGGGCGGCCTTCTTTTACCCTTTGTCAGTCCTCATCGTAATAATTAGTGCTCTGCCTGTTCTTGCATCTGTGTCATTTCCGAGAATGGCTAGTGTACATATTTTAGTCATCTGTGGCAATGTGTTTGATTACTTGATTACTGTTAAGTGTTTAATTATAGGCTACGGAATATAAGTTTACGCTCATATATATAATCTTAAAACATTGGAATATTTATTTTGATGTAGGCCTACCTTTTCCTCCCATAAATCTCAACACCTTTTTATAAAAAGGCCTAGCACATATGTTGCTTGGTTCATTTACTTGAGTGTTGGGTGTTTATGTGATACCCACGCTAGCATCCGGCGCGACTACCAGGTCCTAAAGCTGGCAGTCAAGGAGGATAGCCTGGTTCCTCCCGTCCAGGACGATACCATCTCCCAGCACATACCAAGGCAGCACTTTGCTACCAAAGCTGCAGCTCTCCGCAGGCAAGGTCCACCCTCCACCTCTTGGGTGGAGCAGAAATGGCAGGGAGAATGGAGAAGCTCACACACCACTCTGCACACCTTCATCGAGTCCCCATCCACAGAGCCAAGAGGCCATGTGATGCGGCGATGTGATACACAGAAATAAATGCTTTAACTTGAGGCTATTCATAAAACAGTTCTCCCCTTGCTTTCACTAAAGGTTTGAATGGATTTAAATGACATGCACATGGTAACTGCATAAGTCCACATTCCACATTTTCCCGACAGACAAAAAAAAAAGGGTGAAACCATTTTTCAACTATTTTAAATGTCACACCTCTTTCATGAGCCTACATTTATTCTGAAGTGAAGTATGGTGGTCATGATCAGAACACTGGGAATGCATACCTCAAATGTGTGTAACTGGAAGCCCAAAAAAGGATTGATATAAATGAGAATATGACCCCAAGTGACTGAAGAAAGGGCTTTGGCAGCTGGTTAAGGGATTCATTTTCATCAATAGTCAACAGTGATCAATATTGCAATAATACATTCTAATGGTGATCAATAGTTTATTTAGTTTTGGAATTCAATAATACAAAAAAAAAGCCAGTTTTTCAGTACTGATGCTCTCACAAAACGAAGTGTTTCAATGGTCTGTTACCCAATAGAATGTGCTGTTTGATGCACTGCTTAAATGAACCAAATCCATATGGGGTCAAGGGCCAACAGCTGAAGCTTAAAGTATGTAAATGCTGAGACACAGGGGTACATATCTGCAATGCCATACTCAACAGAATGGACCAACCTCTGGTGTGACTGGCTTCAAAATAGCATTTTTAAAGCACTTCTGCAATATACTAAATTTGGCTTACAGTAAGCATTATAAACTGCAAAACTATCAACATTCCAACAATGGCCAAGTTCCAAGCTTCTTATAATAACCAATTCAGCCTACTGTCCAATTCAGTCAAACATACACTGACCTCAAATAGAACCTAATTAGTTTCATTGTCTTTGCATTGGTTACATTTACCCTGAAGTCAAGCAGTTTCAAGCACACATTTTCAGATATAATATTTCCTATACTTTGAATTTAAACTCTAATCCAATCAAAACCATCCCCTTGTCCATAGAAATTCCACCTCTATTAACAAACCGAGCTGAAGTGTGAACACAATCACAGAAGCCACTGAGGAGAAAATGAGAAAGCTTTATTGTTACCAGTCATTGCTCCCATTCCAACAACCACCAGATGTGTTCTGGGTTATCTTCATGGCCCAAATGAGTATGAAGTATCAGCACCTATCTGTGACTTTGAAACCTGTTCCATAACATGTAAACAACAAGTGCCAGTCCAATAAGAGGGCTTCTAACAGAGCCAGTGAGTTGGTTGAGAGGGTGGCCACATGTCCAATAAGAGGGCTTCTAACAGGGCCAGTGAGTTGGTCGAGAGGGTCGCCACATTTCAGTCATTCTGCCAGTTGAGGGGCTGTAGCTTTTTGACCAAGAGGCTTTACTCTCAGAACATTTCTCTGTACATCTGATAGGGGAAAAGGGATTACATCACTGTGGTAACAGATAGTAGGCCTACCCCATGCCTTAAAAAAAACCTAACAAGCCTAAATGCTGCAGAACCAACCACAACAATCTAGCCTGCTATACTGAAAGGTTTCCAAATGAACAGAAAACAAAAACAAAATCACACACATGCACAACTGTTGAAGATGTAGTCTTGATCACACACATGCACAACTGCTGAAGATGTAGTCTTGATCACACACATGGACATCTGCTGAAGATGCAGTCTTGATCACACACATGCACAACTGTTGAAGATGTAGTCTTGATCACACACATGCACATCTGTTGAAGATGTAGTCTTCATCACACACATGCACATCTGCTGAAGATGCAGTCTTGATCACACACATGCACAACTGTTGAAGATGTAGTCCGCATTTCTGGTGATCGGTTGATATTTGAGCTCAACAGCCAATCAAATGAAACCACTTCTTTCTGTGCTCCTGAAGCAATGTGTTGATTGGCTGGAATGGTTTATATGGCTCAATCTGTGCCATAATGTTTGTTTCCCATTTTCAGAACCAGGACTGTGTTCCACCTTTTACCAAGGCCTGGAAATCATCAGAATATCTGGTAATAATACAGTTTTCATTGCTCAAGTTTTAAACAATTTGATCCCATCTCGAGCAGAATTTATAAACTGTGTCATCATGAGTGTGAGCTAGTGTATTCCAGGGAAATAGCCTGTCTGTATGAACGAAAATAGTGGATAGGATCAGTCACAGAAAGATCTGATAACTTCAATGAAGTTTATGCTATAGCTGCCGGTGAATCAGACAGAGGACCAACTTAAAGGTGCTTTGCACAGAAATCCGTGCTGGTTCAGAATAGCTTTAACCTGGCAGTGTAAAGATGGGTCAAAACAGCCAGCATTCACCAACCAGCAAATCATTTAAAAAAAATGTCCACCACGTTATGTTGGGAAAACAGAGTGCTAGTGAGATTGCTAATTGCTGAGTCAGATTGCTAATAATAGCCAACAATAGCCTAGCCTATATTTTATGTGAGTTAAGTAAGTTAATAAATAAACTATGTTGATCAATCAAAGCTAGAGTAATTCCTCAAATATTGTAAATCATTTCTAAAGAGTTAGTTATATAGAGCTAGTGCTAGAGCTAGTAATAAACACATCTTATATCTTCTCTCTTGTTCTTCAGCTGAGGTCGTGGTCACGCATGAGACACAAAATCACAACTGAAGACTCTAAGAGCGAAGCCTCCAAACAGAATGGATTTTGAAATAGGACAAGATAGGATAACTAGCTCCATCAAACGTGCTCTTTATTGAACTGCCTTGCATTGAACACAGCCCCCAAATACATTTTCTCCACAAATGTACACAAATCAAGTTGGTAACTAAAAGGTGACAATTTTGCATCCATGTTAATGCACTACCCTAATGGACAATTCATTGAAAAAGGCCCACAACACCACCAGAAGGCTCAACAATGATGTGTGTTATAACTGACCCACATCCCTCCATACCCTCAATGGATTAAGGCACACATCCCACGGTACAGAGACCAGCCTCAAAATCTAAATCCATCAGAAGTTATGTAACAGCTTTAGCTGCACAACTATTAGACTACTAACTCTGAACACTATTTTCTACTGGTCTTTTAATCTGCCTATTTTCTACTGTATGCTTGCCAAACTAACTCAAATTAGCTTCAGGTTCAGCATACTTTAGTGTCTTCCTTTCAAAGACTTTTTTAATTGCATCCTCACACTTAATTGTTATCTCAATACAGTAACCTATTTATTCACATTCAGAGTGCATCTTTCAGTAACTTTGTCACAGTATCCGTTGCTTTTCCCCATTAGAACTAGCACAACTTAAATCGACTCATATGGAACATTGGGTAAATGTTTAGTTTCTATAGTTTCTATAATTTCTGTTCAAGTGTTCAATCATTTTGACACTTTTGAACTCTGACAAAGTTATTGCTTTCCTTTTCTCTAAGTTCTATAACTTTATTCACAGATGTGTCAGGAATAAAATGTAATTATTGTTATAAACTGTATGCAAGAAGGGTGGCCTACCTATGTTTAATTACATAAATGTAGTCCTTCAGTAAAATATGCTATTGAAAGTTGTTTGTCAGTTATGAACTAAATACAGTATGCTATTTATTCTCCCTTGGAGTACATCATGCCTGTTGTCATAGCAGTCACTGCAGTAGCCTGTGCAGCAGAAAATAAACAAATTCCACATCACGCGGAAAACATTCCATCTGGGAAAGTCCAATGTTTATCCTTGTTTTCTGCCGTCGCCAGTCCCAATTTCATTTTGCTTCACGTTTTCGCTTTTTTTCTGACAACAAAGATTCATACTTCCTTGCTTTCCCCTTTGCTTAATAATAAGTATGGTCCTCCAACTGTCAAAATGTGGGCTCTCAAACTTCTTACAACACAAAATGGTTTGCCAGCACCAGCACCACTGATTCCTCTTCTTTCTGCTATTTTAATCATCCAACCACCACCATCACCAACTTAAGACGCAAAAGACCCTGCCTGGAGCCAGTGTTGTTCTGGGCTGGTGTAGAAACATGGCGTCCTCTGGAAGATGACTACGTAGATATGAAGAGCTCATTCTAAGCTAACAGAAACACAACAATTTGTAGTTGCAGGCGATTATACACTAATACAAACATAATGATGAATACTATATTCCATTTATGCTAACATATCCCCCTAAATCCTTCAGACCTCATCTTTAAATAATTTTCCTGTTTTGTTTGCTTTTCATATTTGTAGGAATCAACTGTATTGGTCATTAATATACATGAGTGTTTATGTGACCCAAAAAAATGTGTTTAAAGCACTATATTTACATGAGGTGATGGACAGGCCAGCACTGCCTCCAAACCTGGTGTAACATTAATGCTCATCTGAAGAGCTAGAACATTCACATTTGATCAGAATATAAACTAGTAATTAAAAAGACAGTTCATATATTCCTACTAGTGTCTGTGTTCCATGAACCATTTTGACAGGATATCAGACCAGAATATTTCTCCCCACTGGTTATCAAGGTATGACACCCCTTTGCTCTGCTGGGACTCCCATGCCACTGTTGAACATTCTGATTGCATTCTTAAATATGAATATACATATCGGCAGCTCTATGTGGTATGCATCACTAACATGTGACCATGATGGACACATCTGGTTTCCTAGGCGCTCTGATTGTCCAACATTAATGAAAAGGGATCATGTCCAGAATCAACAGTGCATTCCAAGGTCTTTCTTCACAGTCATGTATTTAACACTCTTCCGATGGTCTAGAAATGAGCTGCAACCTACCAGTTCCATGTGACAGATATATTCCCTGCTTTTGGGTCCTTTCTCCCTTCAGTCCTGTCTTATTCGCTTGTTTATACGTCTTGATGCATGTTGCTCTTTTGCAGGAGAAACACTCTGTCAGAATACAGCAAACAGATCAGCTAAAAGATATCAGCTAAAAGATCTCTGTCAGCCTGCCCTGCTGCTACTTCCTTTGGTGCGTCTGTATCTAAGTTTCAGCTGACTGTGCTGTTGACATTACCCCCTCCCATTCCCTCTCTCTTCAGTAGCTCCCGGTCCCTCACTCCCCCCTGACCCACAAGATTCCAAACACTAAATATGGCGGTATGTGCATGTTCCCCCCGTTTTGTTAGCAGAAATGTGCTGAAAAGGATCAGAATGAAGCCCAAAGGAAAAAGTCTCCAAGAAACTCACTCACATACTATATACACACACACTGACACAAATAGAGGTAGAATAGGTGATAGTCTGAACACTGATGGTAATATTGTACCACAGATACATGGAGACTCAGTAAGGCAGTGGTAGAAAACAGGAACACGGTTTTATTTACACTAATGAGCATCAAGGGAGAGAGAGCATGGCTTCACATAGAGTCACCCGCTTCCCTAAATAGAACAGAGAAAGTCTCAGTCCCAGTCTAAGTATCCTAGGTCTGACAGGACAGGGCGTTAATCACCGCGCCCACCTTACGCAGGGCACACGGAGTCAGGGGAATCACCAGTCTGACAGGACAGGGCGTTAATCACAGCGCCCACCTTACGCAGGGCACACGGAGTCAGGGGAATCACCAGTCTGACAGGACAGGGCGTTAATCACCGCGCCCACCTTACGCAGGGCACACGGAGTCAGGGGAATCACCAGTCTGACAGGACAGGGCGTTAATCACCGCGCCCACCTTACGCAGGGCACACGGAGTCAGGGGAATCACCAGGTATCATCAATAGTTGGAGTATCATCAATAGTGATGATTCCTGGCAATTTATGATAGATGTCTAATGACGCAGAGAACACACTGAGCTCAAACACACACACACACACACAGTCCCAGAAACGTTCCATTCTTCACACGTCACAGAACACAGGGATATGATACACTCAGAGATAGTATCACACAGATATCATAAGAACATAAAGTTACACATGAGAACACACACACGTTCAAGGATTCTTCTACTGAACCCCAATTCTGAATATAAGAAAATTAAGGGCTTCGAATGTAAGAATCATAAGGCACTGCTTCAGTTCCCCTTTTCCAATCTTTGATGACTTAAACAATATATATGAAATGGTCTTGATGATGTGTCGCCATTTACCGCTGCACCACCAAGGGTCAAACTGACTGATTTTCCACCACTGACTGCTCAGACATAGATACATACAGCATAGGCAAAAGGGCCTAACTAATGTCTCCCTTATCCCACAGACAGAAAACATGAAGTTTCCATCCACATGATTCTTATGTCAATAACGTCAGTTAATTACTGAGTTAGTAATCAGTGATTCAATTACTAATTAGCTTGACTTGAAAACTCTACGCCCTGTGTCCAAGTTATAACTTGAAACATATTCTGAATTCTGAGGCCAATACAAAATGAAGTTATAACCAGTTCTAGACAATATTCACTAGGGGGGCCAAGGAGGGGCCAGTTTTTAACCATAGGGGCACATACAAATTATAAAAAGATTTTTGTAACCAATAGTAGCTAGGTAGTCATATATAATAATATATAATAATTATAATAATAATATTATAATAGTATTGTTTTCTGTTTATAGTTTCTTCAAATTTAGACTTTTTATAAATATAGTATTTTCTAATTCTAGTGGTTGGTTAGCTGGCGAACACAGTCATGACAACGAACATATCGTCATACAAAATTGCCCCACCAGAAATTTCGGGCTAAAATCGCCAATGCTATTCATACTAAAATCTAAGCATGTGCTTTTTTTGTGATGTCTCCTTTAGGATTTGTTTTTCAAGGTTGTAAACAAGGATTATTTGGTGAGAGATTGACGAAGACTGATCACATTTGTCGACTTTGGCGTGAAATGAATTCATTTGGATGCTAGTGTGAGACGGGACTGAGGTTGATGACTTTGAGCATTTGGAAAACCTACAAATCTCTGTGAGACAGGGAAGACACCAATACGGTTACAGCCTGTGTCACATTCTTTCATAGATAACATTGGCAGGGATGTTTATGATGAAAACCTAGCTAGCTAAGCTTATGCCTGTATGCTATACCTGCCTATTTGTTCTGTGGATGACTTGCCTGCAGGGACTTTGAGTTTTTTTCCTGTGTTTTTGTGGATTGCCTTGCCTGCTTTTTTTCTCCTTCTATGATTCTTCCTTTTAATATTAAACCCTGCTTTTGCCTTATGTCTGCCTCCTGTGTCATGCATTTGGGTCCTCTTCCCCCAGCAGTTCTGACAAAGACAGCTAATAAGGTATTGCTTACTAGTACAGTAGAAAGATGGCAAGCTCGACATCTGACTTCCATCATTTTGTCTCTTTTAGTTAGTGTCACAAGTTGGGACATTGTTTGGCCTATTGAGGACTCTCTGCCTGTTTTTTTTTTTCTCCATGTGTTTTGTGTTTTTGTTGTTTGTGTGTTTTAGCCCTTGGCCCCATTCGTCGTACGTGGTTCAGTTAAGTCGATCAATTGTCCCATTAGCCAGTTTAAATTACCGCGATGATTGAGGACAGGCTATCTCGGTTCGTCCAAAGCTGATCTGCCCTCAAACAATGTCGTTTATTAGAACCAGACTTCACTTATCAGGGCAATTGCGCGTGCCCATCCTACTTCAAAAAGGGGAAGGGTCGATTCTTGAAGGATTACAACCCTGATGACTCCAGCTTCAGACTGGTGGATTCCCATGTCGACCAAACCTCCATTCCGCGACTCCCAGGTTGTTCTGTTCTTCCGTTCCCCCCTTTCACTCCTGCGCTCTATACTTCTGTGCAGTGCTCCTGCCTCGCATGATCTTTGATTTGCCCTTAGTTATCGTGTTTGACTTCTGTGTTTTCATTGTTTTTGCTAATTCTTATCTTCTCTGCTTTCCTGTTTGTTGTATTTCCTTGTTCCCTTGGCTTTGGCTCTCATAATAAACTTCTATCCCTCGAACATCTTGTGTGTCGCCTGAAGTCCATGACAATTTGAAAGTATGAAATATGATTTCTTATTGACACACTAATGCTAATAAGGATATATTAACTGGAACACAAACAACTAAAGTACCTTAACTTTTGCATATTACTGTAGGTAAATTGAAATTTTCTAATAGAATTATCAATGTCTCACTAATTTAATATTCATTTGTTTACATATTACTTTTTATTGTGATTTCCAAAAAAAAGAAAAAGGAACCATGGAATCAACTTTTCTCTCATATAAATGCATATAAAAATAGAAGTATAAGGTTTTAAATAATGTATGACATACGTTAACATTAAAAAAATTCAGTCATGGAGGATTGGGCCTTGACAGTGTATTCAAATGAAGTTGGCATCAACCTCTCACCCTCCAGCCTTGTTCTGAAAAACAATCTTCAAACGTTTGATAAACTGCAGGAGAATGATGCTCTCTGTTGTGCATCCTTTGCTTGTACACTTGGAAGAGGTTAAGTGAGCCAGAGCATCAAAAGTTTGATAAACATTTTGGCCTTATGGGCAATCAGCCCAAACAAACGGAAATTGTTCTCCTTTTAAAACAGTCACTACACAGGTGTAGCTGTTTAGATATATTACTCTCTCACAGTCTGTGTGACCTTCATGCTAACAGGCCCCCCATGTGCCACTGCCACAGCATACCTGGTGTAACTTTGGGGGAGAGGGCAGGACACCATAGCCCCATGGACTAGGTTTGTAACATTCAATTTAGCCAAGAAGATCTAAAGCTTTCTAACATGAGCTAGTTCAACTATGACAATTCTTGCCATGTCTGGATCCAGTACTACGATATGCACACCCCCATCTATAAACTAGGCTAAATGTGATATTACATGAATTCTAACCTAGATAGAGTACAGTATTAATCATATAAACCGACCTTTCAAAAACAGCATGTTAAGGGAAAGCTTCAATTATTTTAAACAAACTCCAAATTGAATTAGACCTGGGCTACTTAATATTGAAGTCTGTGGAAATTGCAGACAATATTGACATTGATAGAAGGCCTACCATACTACAGCTGTTGAAATCCGCTAAAGCATAAACAATTCTCTGTTAACAAGTACAGTTAACGAGGTGTGATATTATGCTGTTCTTGTGACATGACACACATATGAAGATATTTTCTTGGTTTGACTGATCATTTATTTTCATTCATAAACTCCTGCATCTTATTTTAAATTGCAAGTTCACAGATGTGAAGAAAGGGCGGGGAATTTTCAGCTTGGGCTTTACCTCACGTTCTGAAATCTTTGCCTATAGGTTTCAAAAGGACACGTCACGTCTTGTGACGACAACCATAACTTAAGCATAGGATGCTGTTATGTATCCTCGCTCATAGGTCCCCCTCCTCACTCCTAGTCTCCTCTGGCGGCAATTCGAGAAATGAGACATCCTTCATGGTGTCACACTTCAAACTATTTCTGGGGCACAAGCTGTAGGGCTGAGGAACGAGGACAGAGGAAGCATGCAAATTACATTATGGGATGCACCACGATTCGGAGCTCTGACTTCAAATGGAATGGAGCTATGGGTTCCATTCAATTTGAAGTGGTGCAGTGTGCAGCACGATTGGCTGACTTAATGCAATGCATGCTGGTTAGAAATGTTGTCTTACTTTATGCTAGAATGCGTGAATAGTTTTAAGATTTAAGAAATACATGGATCTGATATGTGATTTCTGCAACAGTGGCACAGAATCCCTTTCATTGCTCTATTACTTTATGTACAGTCAGAGAGCGAATTATGCAACTTGGCTTCAGTTTCAACACAGTTCAAAAGGTACACAGCGTGTAATTGTTTCTACCAAACTGTTTCCTTTGCCTTCTTTGGGAGTCTTCAATGCTATTCAGTCCATGGTTACAGTGCAGATAAAAACACTGAATTTGTGACTACAGTGCTGACCTACTGAATGTATCACAACAACGACTTATTAAATTAACACTATAATTGATTACCTCAGGCATGTTGTCCATTTTAATGAAAAGGAAAGGGGAATTTCAACTGTATCCACTGTAAACAACAAGGGACACAATTCCGCGAGAACTCACATTAGAAATGTCAGTTGCAAACTGCAACAGGAAAGAAAAGCTGTCCAGCTCCAGCTTGACGGCCGTCTTTTCAACTCATCATTTAATGGGAATTTCAACAGGGGAAAAAAAGAGTTCCGAGTTTTTTTGAACGTAGCATACGAGCAATCCTATTTCACGCATACGTCGTAACCTGGCAACCAGTGTAACAAACCAAGTGAACGAGGAGACGCACGGGGCTTCCGGGAGGCATTTGTGGAAATCTAACGAAGAGCCCCACGCTAACTTTTCCGTTATCTTGTGAAAATGGTAAAACAGACTATTCAGATTTTTGCACGTGTTAAACCAAACAAGAAAGCAACGTCGGTAAGTAATTTAAACTTTTAATGTTAGTTTGTGAAGAGGTGTACACAGAGAAACATCATACACTGTCTAACGTTAGGTAATTAAGTGCTAGCCTAACGTTATTTATTAAAAACTATTGCCTTGAAAAAGTACCCAACGTTATATAAGTTCACAACTGAGTCAAATTAACTAACCCTTAAAGGAAGAGTAGTAAGGCAGGAGAAAACGCTTGCTTGTTGGTCAGACTAGTCGCGAACCGGGTCAAGCTATCTGTTTGTCAATAAAGTAAGGTCTATTCGACTGGACTAGAGCTGCACATTTAGGCCACGCCCACCCGCGCAGTGAGTGAACCAAAACATCCTTCACTCAACACGACCAGTCGAATAGAAAAAGGCCTTGTTGGTGCAGGACAGCAACCTGTTCAGCATGGCTTGTTGCCGTTCACACCAAGTTTTCACACGTCAGTTGAAATCTGAGATCTGCTGTAGCTACCAATCAGAGAACTTGCTGTCAAAATAATAATTTGGGGCAATGTTTAGCTGTTTTCTGGCAAAATAAATACTTCCCTTTTCATATTGATGAAGTGGGATACAGATACCTGGTGTAAAGTGTTGTCTCATATTTCTTAATAATAAAAAGTGCAATACTTACCTGTACCTTTGGGTTATGCTGGTGTATAGCAATATTACCTTACTGGTTTGTTTTATAGATGAAAAAAGCCCATAAATGCAGTGATAGTAGTATGATATTGGTACGGAAACATTGATCTGGTTACATGAATATCTGTAGGTTTATTCTGTGGATGAAGATGGTTCCTCTCTGGAGTTTGAGGTGCCTAAAGATCTTGCAGATGGCTTCATCAACAACAAGAGGGAGAAGTACAGATTCAGGTAAGGTGGTAAACATGTCAACAAGAGGGAGAAGTACAGATTCAGGTAAGGTGGTAAACATGTCAACAAGAGGGAGAAGTACAGATTCAGGTAAGGTGGTAAACATGTCAACAAGAGGGAGAAGTACAGATTCAGGTAAGGTGGTAGGGTCCGGGCAGAAAGGTTTAGTGTGTTAGCTACAGTCAGCTCCCAAATACCAGAATAGAGGTTTTCTGGCAAAAAGCAATGTTCTATTACATGTTTTTCGAACTAAACCATATTTCTACAAAATATTAATGCAAAATACTAAAACAAAATGAGTAAATAAAGTTAGAATTAAGTTTTGATCTCCAATTTTTCTTGGTATAATAATAGTCTTTTAAGTAACATCTAATAACTTTTAGAAAGACAATGATCTCAAAATTTTTATACCGTACTTATTTGTAAAATGTTTGAAGATTGCCTGGTAATAACCACTTACTTAGAGTTATACCCTATACTATACTATACTCTTGCTCTGTATTCCACAATTACTTACCCTGCTATATAACCATGTTGTTACAAGAGTGTCTCTTATAAGTAGCTTTAAGTATTTTAAGTAATACAATCAGAGGTACTTGCCCTTAATTAGCGGGTTGTAATTTAAAGTGTTACCAAAGTGATTAATAATAAAGTAACAATAACCCTGCAATAAACTCGATTTTTTCCCCTCAACTAATGATATTCATTTTCCTGATAGGTTCCAGAAGATTTTTGATCAAGCATGCAAGCAGGAAGAGGTTTTTGAGATGATTGCCAAGCCTGTAGCTGAAAGGTAAATTGGAAAATTGAGAAATATACCACAGTTAAGTATTAATATGTTGATATTAGGCCTGTAGTTTTTGAGAGTACAGTAAGCAGCACTGTTTATTTGTTTTTCTCATGTTTTTTGATGAAAGATGTTGTAAGAGGTGTTTAACCCCAGGCATTGCAATGTTTTTTGGAGTTTTATTTGGAGGTTTTAGTCGTGCCATAATGTCCTCTGATGGTTTCCTATTAGTGGACTATGGTTGTGGACCACAAGTGACTAGCTGTTTTTGTTAGTGGTGGGGAGCACGGTTCAGTCAGATAAGTACGTTATGAAACAGAGCAGTAAGGTTGGTCATATTCTCCAGGTTCAGTCAGATAACTAAGTTATGAAACAGAGCAGTAAGGTTGGTCATATTCTCCAGGTTCAGGCCCTGGGATCGGTAAAGCGCCTTGAAACTATTTGATTGTTTTAGCGCTATATAAATAAAACTGAATTGGATTGAATTGAATGGCTGATATGCACCTGCAGCCTAACACTGTAAGTTGCTTTGTCCATCTCTTCACCCTGCTACCCTCTGGCAGGCGCTACCGGGCCAATACAGCCCGCACCTCCAGACTGCAGAACAGTTTCATCCCCAGGGCCATCACAGAACTAAACAATCACACAACCCTCATACCCTCCACCCAGCACAACTGCACTTTTTTTAGTGGTTGCACAAACAAATTTCGTTGTGTATCTAATGCACAATGACAAATAAAGTCTATTCTATTCTATTCTATTCTAAGATAAGGAACGTTACAGGAAGTCAGTGACTGGCAATGTAGAGATGAGGAAGGTGATAATCACCTAAAGTTAGAGACAGAGACAGAAAAAAAGAAATATAGGTGGGTAGATAGAGAGATAGAGAGAGGATAGCATGTTAATACAAAGACATTAGGAAAGAGATGGAGAGGATGATAGATAGATAGATAGATAGATAGATAGATAGATAGAGAATGCAGCAGTAACATTTGACCGTGGACACTTACAGAATGTTAATCATGGCAGAGTTCAAGGATAGATCAGTCAGGCTGAGAAGGTCTATCAAACAAAGTTTAAATGAAGTCTGTACGAATGAACAGGAAATTGTGCCAGAATTCTGTTAAACAAACTCTAGCCAACAAGAAGACACATATACTGATGAATAGACACATCTCTACTGTCATCATTGCATTACCATAGTCACTCAACATCAGTCAGCATCTTCCCTGCATGGACAGGGGTGCACACGGATTACATAAATGTGTGCTCACTCACTGTGTCTTCAAAACACAGTTGATTTTTGTTAATCAATACATTTTACGTACGTAGGTATGAAAGCAATCTGTATGCTTGTTTATTCTGTTCGGTTTGAAGCTAGATGGGCGATGAATGTAGGATTATTACAGGGATATCTCACCAGAGTTGGTAGTGTGCTAACACACATAAGAAACCCACCTGCCTTCGCTTTCTTAATGTTACTTTCATCGTAGTTTTTGCAGTGGGTGATGTAAGTAGATCATGGCTTCTGTCATCCATAACGAATAATATAGACCCACAGAGCATGTTCACTTTGTCACTACATACATTCGAAACGTTTCTGCAGTTGCCTGTTTTAAATATCTAATTTAGGCGGAATTATTGGCGAGGTTTTCAGCGGATTTATTGACGTGTTGGTTCATAAAAAATATGCCCATTTTAACAAGCCGGCTAGTGGTAGATGGCAAGCTTACAACACCTCATAGTGTACACGTAGCACAGAACATGTTCAGTTTGTCACTAACTTGTTGAATGTTTCCACTGCTTGTTATTTCAACTCTCTGGAGTCCAAGGCCTGTCAGACTCTTTGAGGTAGTCTGACATGCCTTGATATTTTTTGTAACCTAACTAAAACATTGATGTAAAACTGCCATATATGGTTATATTCTACAAAATCTCAGCAAAAATAACATGAGAGTAAAAGGAATGTAGTAAAATGAAATGAAATGTAAACATACCTTTACAAAAACCTACTTTCAGAGGTGCTCAGACTTTGTAAAACACACATTGTAGCACACCACACGTTTCCCATCATGCCTTCTGCCTACAGCCAACACAGGCACAACACTCAGAAAAAGAATGGCGCTCTAAAGCTCAGTTTTCCCTATCATGATCTACACTGACTACAGTCATTCCACGCCAAACGTGACAATTTAAGGAAAATTCCCCACTCGACCATCTCAGATTTGTCTGAAAAAATTCAAGGTGGTTCATACACTTCTTAATAGGTATAGTCCCAAATATTAGCTCTCTACTCCCAATAGTTTTGTCACAAAATTATCTATAATCCAGGAAATCCAATGGCGTGGCCGAAGCTGGGTTCAGCACAGACGTGACACCTCCATTATTCTGGCCCCCGCTGCGAGGATAGTCATTCTGGTACCTACACAGCTCACTCTCTTTCGATAAATAGTAGCACAAGTTGTTCCTCGCCCATGGTGGCACGGAAGTACATTTTGAATAGTTTAAAGTAACTGAAAGAACGTTCCGTCTGTGCGCTACTCACAGAAATTGTGAGGTATATTTAGTAAAGGGTAGTCCGATTCATGTCATTGGCTGTAAGGAAGGCTAACACCTTGAAGCTAGATGTAAGTAGATCATGGCTTCTGGCTAGTGGAGAGCTCATCCATCTCCTTCTGCATATTTCACGTAATGACAACGTTGGGTAGCTTGAGCTTTCATTGTTTGTTTACAGGTCCAAGAGAATATTGCTGTGTTTTTTTGCTTCCTGGATGATTATCTGGGTGATTAAGTTATTGTCCCTTAGCCATGACCGTGCCATTAGAATGCATTTGATCATGTAAGAAAACTACATATGATTGACTTAGGGTGACCAGAGGTCCTTTTTTTGAGACCTAAAAAATGCGTCCGGCAGGGATTCCAAAAACGTCCGGGATTTTGCCTCGTTGGATATTTGTGTTTCTCTGGGTCCTTCACAAATTAGTTTTTACGTCCTTACAAGTTTTGGAAAGGGTATCTCCCTTACGTTCCACCTTCTTGCGTGAGCTCTGACTGTAGAGAGAACTGTCATTGGTCGACCGCCCTCTCAGCGTTGCCAAATGCACGATAATTATCCTCCAAAGACGATATTTTTGAGCATTTGGTACGATACTTTGACATTTCCAATCTGGCAACACTGAGCACCTTGCTTCCACTAGTTGCATTGTTTACAAGAGCACATGACATCTGCATGTGTAAAACATGTCAAAATTTCGTATAGGGGGGAGGGGGCGGGTCATCTGCATGTGAAAAATATGTAAAAACTTCGTTGCGGGGGGAGGGGAGGTCATCTGTATGCTATAGACTACCACGCCCCCTCCCCCGCGACGAAGTGTCCTCTTTTTCACAAACTCAAATATGGTCACCCTAATTGACTCAAATTTAGAATCCCAGTACCATACACATATCACTTTTTTTTTATTCAAAGGTTTGTCTGAATTCTCGTCATTGTCTTTTGGAGTCATCTATTGGAAATATAGCTTTTTTTTTAGATGCCATTAAGGTAAGTCAGACTAACGGCTAATCAGTTGGTATTTCTATCCACAGGGTGTTGGCAGGGTACAATGGAACTATCTTTGCTTATGGCCAGACAGGTAGTGGGAAGACATTTACCATCACAGGAGGAGCAGAGCACTATTCTGACCGTGGAATCATTCCCCGCACCCTCTCCTACCTATACCAACACTTCAGCCAGGTGTGTGTGTGTGTGTGTTAAAACCTTATTAGAAGACAGGCTGCCCAACTTCCACTCATAAATGTTTCATAGAACAGTGGGGAGTTTTAAGCAGGTTTTATTTTCGTGTTGCTGTGCAGAAGTAAGGAGTTTTGGATGCAAACTAGCAAGCTAACTATGGAAATGGTATGCAAAATCACCAACAACAGCACGGTTGGCACTGATGAAAGCTTGCTAGCATGCTAACTCGTGGGCTGGCAAATGTAGTCCATAGCAGCCTATACAGTGAGTAGGATATATGTGTTCAGCACCCTATGTCATAGTCCAGTTTTGTATTTCTGTAAAGCTTCAGTAAACTTCAGAAATATTAATATATTTGAAAATTTCAAACATTCATGGTTTCATGGTGTGTGCAAAAGCATATGGAATCATATGTTGTCTTTAATGTTGTTTAGTTATTATATTCACAGACTGATCTTTTTTTATATAGATATGCATTAACAAAATGGTGCTGTTTTATCTACAGGACAACAGTAAGGTGTACACGACTCATATATCCTATCTTGAAATCTACAATGAAATGGGCTTTGATCTACTCGACCCACGACAAGAGGCCTCCGCACTAGAGGACTTGCCGTAAGTAAATACTGTTCTTTACTCCAAGAAACCTTGGTTCTGGTTTTTTTAAAGGCACACTTCAAGTGCTTCATGTTTCAGTCCATGACCCAGCAATTTTTCAGTTGACACAAATCATGTTTTTGTACCTAAAAATGTTTACCTATGACATCAAGTGATGGGCTGTTCATTGCCAGAGCAACGTTGGTAATGTAAAACACTTGGTATCTGACATGCCCACTGGATAGGAATTGTCTACGGAAGATGTTTTCACCAAGGCTGCTAGAGAATATGGATGCAAACAGTTTGGTGCAGCCCCTACGGTTCAATACACACATGTGAACCACGGTATTACTGTACGCCTGTCAATTTCTTATCATTTTCCAAACTTGCTGCACATTTTGTATTTTTTGTGTATAGATGTGTAAAGGGCACATCTGTTGCTGCGCCTCTTGATTGCTTTAAGTGTGTCATGTCATTCATATGTTTTCAAATATGTTTGTTTCTAGAAAGGTCACCATCTTAGAGGACACAGACCAGAACATCCATTTGAAGAACCTATCTTTATTGCAGTCGGACAATGAGGAGGACGCTTTGAATTTGCTTTTCCTTGGTGATACCAATCGAATGATTGCAGAGGTGAGTGAGTACAGTTGTTGTTTGACCGAGTTGTTGTTTCCAGAAATGTTGTCTTTTTTGTGCTGGTGCTTTCTTTCTTGCAGCCATAGAATCCTCACAGAATAAAGGAAGTTGAATGTCTTAAGGGCTGACAGTGTTTCATATGAGATGTTACCTCTATTTATTTGGAATAAGTATTACATAATAATGTTATCTGGTGGTTTCTTCTTCTTCTTCTTCTTCTTCTTCTTCTTTTTCTTCTTCTCTCTACATGTTATTACAGTGCATGCTAAGCATCAATATAGGCCTAACTGTATGACTAGGAGATAAGCGGCACCTTCCATACTCACTTTTATTTCCATCTCTGTATCTTACACTCCATCTCTCTCTCTATTAGTCCATTTCTTCTCCTTCTTTACATCTTTACTCTCTTTACTCTTTTTCTTCAACCTGATTCTTTTTTCTTTCTGTTACTCTGTCTGTCAATTCCCACTCTTTTTTTTCTCCTTTTTCATGTCAGTTTTCTCTGACTTTAAAGTCCTCCATCCTCCCTCCCATCTTTTTTCCTTCTTTCTTTTCCATGTCTATGTCTTCCACTTTATCCATCGGCCATTTTAATCTCCTCCCTCCCCCTCTCCTTTCTCTTGCCTACTTTCACTCATTCTCTCTTTCCAGAAGCTCCTTCCACATATTCTATCTATCTATCTATCTATCTATCTATCATCCATCCATCCATCCATCCATCCATCCATATATCCCTCTCCAACTCCTCATATTCTCCATCTCCCGGTATTATTCCATTTTCTCTCCTTCTCTCCACCTTTACGCTCTTGACCCTTTTATCTATCCCTCTATGCTGTATCTTTTCTCCTTTTTTGTAACTCAAACATATGAAGCCAATCACTGGGACCGCTGTGCCAGAATCGCTTGTTATCTTTTCTGTCTCTCTTTATACATATATATATATATATATATATATGGTGGTGGTGGGTGTGTAGTGTTTTGTCTCTCTGGCCTGGGCATCTTCTTCTGTGCTGGGAGCTTGGCTGCCTCAGGTATAGGGAAGTTTGATTTTCTTCCTCGCCGTCACGCTAGTAATATAGCCTCTACCACCAGCGTTGGAGAATGTAGTAGGGGAGATTGATGGACATGACAATATTCTATCTGTGGCCCGCATGAACCGTGCAGTCGTTTTGTTCCTTCAGACAGTGGATTTGGCAAATGAAATGGTTGAAAGTGGAGTACGGGTTGATGGAGTTGATGACATACTTACCCTCTATGGTAAACTGGTCTCACCAATAAAGAAGATAGCGATAGTGAGCAAATCCCCGCCAGTGAAACATGTGTCTTTCAGACAGTTTGTTTGTTTATATGAGACTGAAGGATAACAAAGATCTAGATTTAACTTTGAATGTGAAGGTAGATGAGTTAAAATATGCTGTCTTTGCTAGCACTAATATGATCAAATGTTTTGGTTGCGGCCAAATGGGTCATCAGGAGAGGGAAGAGGAATAAAACCCTCTCACGTGAAGACACCTGAGGCTAGACCCTCTGACCAGAGTGGCTCTGCTGAACCGGTGTGAGAAGAGAAGGCTGAGGCTGATATGAGTTCAGATAACTCTCAGAACAATTGGATCTGTTTTTTTGCTGAGGTAGTTGTGAATGGAATTCCTCTCACAGAAACAGTGTTTGAAGTGTCCCAAAAGAGGAGGGGACCGGCCCGCTCCCATGCACAAGCTAAAGAGAAGGAGAGTGATAGAGATTTCAATTCCACTGATGCAGAAAGCAAGAGCAAATCTTCTGACTGTATTAACGGCACTTTACATCAAATGTTTACATTAATGAGTTTTTCCCTGACATTGAAAGGTTTATAATGAAAACGAGGTTGTTCATGGCAGGAGGCTTCACTGACCAAGAGGGCTACCGTCTAAATGTTCTCACAAAGCTAAACATTCTTTTAGGTGCCAATGATAATAATAGTAATTATTATTAACGATAGTAATAGTCAGGTTCACGATGATTAGGTTCATGAGTTTGAGAAAATTAAGACAAAATGACGGAGATGTATATTAGTTTTTATTTTGTTAACTTGGTTATTGAGACCATGCATGCTTTTCTCTTTATTTATGCCAATTGGTGAGTTTAGTATTGCCTCCTTAAATATGAATGGTGCAAGAGACTGGTTTAAAAGGGCGGAATTTTAATTGTTAAGACACCCATTGACATTCTCTTGCAAGAGATGCACAGTGACGCAGGGAACGCTGCTGACTGGGCTTTGAAGTGGGATGGGCTCTCTCTTTTAAGCCATAATACATCCGTTAGTTGTGGAGACAATTTTATTTAATAAGAGTTTTAACCCAGTATGTTATGAGGTTGTGGAGATATCAAAAGGTAGACTTTTAAATGTTAGAGCTTGTTTTAAAAATCATGTGTTTGTTTTCATTTTGTGTATATGCACCATCAAAAGCTGCAGAAAGATTGTCGTTTTTAGACACACTGTCCACTGCTTTATTTGGTTGCAACAGTGAGGAAAAAAGCTTATTCAGTGTATTAAAGGAGTCATCGTATCATGAAACGTCTGAAACATACTTTGGTCAAAATACCACAGGGATCAAGCTAAAAGCACCCTTCCCACCCTGTCTAAAACAGCCCTGCTCAGAGCGACCTGTTTTGAGTGCCTGTTCCTTTAAATGCTAATGTAGCAGCTAAATGCATCCCTCACCTTCTTTTGCGTGGGTATTTACATCATCATCCATCAAACTTACCTAAACACACTGCCACTAATGCTTACTTAATGCTAACTTGTACTTGGTTAATCACAGTCCCCTTTGTCTTCAGAGAATCTGCTGTTCATGGGTCTCCTCTGTACTTTCTCTCCACTGCAGACCCCGATGAATCAAGCCTCTACCCGCTCCCACTGTATCTTCACCATCCATCTGTGCAGCCGTGAGCCAGGTTCAGCCACAGTGCGGCGCTCCAAGTTGCACCTGGTAGATCTTGCTGGATCTGAGCGTGTGAGCAAAACAGGTGTAGGAGGTCAGCTACTCACTGAGGCAAAATATATCAACCTGTCCTTGCACTACCTGGAGCAGGTAAGGACAGACTTTCACAAGCATTCATATAGAAATAGTTTAATCTTGTGTCTGTGCCTGTACGAGCAAAAAGTTGTAAATATAATGTGTGTTGTGAATGTATCTGAATTTTTGCTAGAAAATATGAAATGTTTGATCATTTACCATATTGCTTATTCCTTCTAGGTCATCATTGCCCTTTCAGAGAAGAAACGGTCCCATATTCCATACCGCAACTCTATGATGACATCAGTGTTGAGGGAACTGCATGACCACTATGATTGCCACTGTGTCTGTCGACACAAGAAATACAGATGTAAGGTTCATGTCTTTCAGGCTCAACTCTCAGACCAATACTCCGTAGAACAAACTGACTGTGTAAAAGTGTTGCAAATGCAGAAAATGTGTGGCAGATTCTGTAACGGTGGGGCACAAAAGCTTGCATATTAACTTTAAATTTTAAACTAGATATGCATTTTCTGAAGGAAATACCAGTAGAAGTGGTTGCTAGGATGTTGCTATGGTAATTGAGGTGGTTGCTAGGGTGTTGCTAGGGAAGTCAAAGTGGTTGCTATGGTAATTAAAGTGGTTGCTAGGGTGTTCCTAAGGAAGTCATGTCATTTGATGGTGGTTGTCAGATTGACATTATATTTGTGGTTGCTAGGGCAATTGAGGTGGTTGCCATGGCGTTGCTAGCGTAGGTATGGTGGTTGCCATGGTTGTTGCTAGGTTGTCATTTCAGTAGTGGTTGCTAGGATGTTGCTATGTTAATTGAGGTTGTTGCTAGGGAAGTCAAAGTGGTAACTATGGTAATTGGGGTGGTTGCTAGGACGTGTTGCTAGGGCGTTGCTAGGTAGTCATAGTTTTGCTATGGTTACAGATTTGCTGGTGCTGCCCAAAATAGACAAATTCAATTGAGAGGCATTTTTTTTCCTGGTTCGGTTGAAACACGCCCCATAATCACAGCCCAACGGAGCGGTATCAGACTCATATTCTGACTAGAATTATGAGTATGACACCGTCAGGCTAATTGTGACCATTAACAACAGAAAGATCTACAGTCAAGCCAGAAAGTCTGCACTTCCCTTTCACCTTCTCCACGTTTTATTGCGTTACAGACTTATACTACAATAGATTGAGTTCATTTTCTGCCCCAAACATCTACACACAATAGCCAATAATGACGAAGTGAAAACAGGTTTTTAGAAAACATGCAATTTTATTGCCTAATACTTCGTTGCTGCATCTTTGGCAGCGACCACAGCTTCTAGGCATCTTGGGAAAGAACCTACGAGCTTGGCACACTTGTTTCTAGACATTTTTGTCCATTCCTCTTGACATATCCTTGCAAGCTCAATCAGGTTGGATGGGGAGCATCGGTACACAGCCATTTTCAGCTCTTTCCACAGATGTTAAATTGGATTCAGGTCTGGGCTCTGGCTGGGCTACTCAAGGACATGCACAGACTTTCTCCCAAGCCACTCCTTTGTTCTCTTGGCTGTGTGCTTCAGGCCGGTGTCATGTTGGAAGGTAAACCTTTGCCCCAGTCTGAGGTCCAGAGCACTCTGGAGCAGGTTTTCTTCAAGGATCTCTACTTAGGTGCATTCACCCTCCCTCTATCAGGACTAGTCGCCCCGTTCCCGCTGCTGAAAAACATGATGTTGCCACCGCCATGCTTCACTGTAGGGAGGGCATTAGCCAGGTGATGAGCGGTGCCTGGTTTCATACAGACCTGACACTTGGTCTTCACGCCAAAAAGTTCAATTTTGGTTTCATCAGACCAGAGAATCTTTATTCTCTTGGTTTGAGAGTCCTCTAAGTGCCTTTTGGCAAACTCCAAGTGGGCTGTGATGTGCCTTTTACTAAGGAGGGGCTTCCGTCTGGCCAATTCAATCATAAAGGCCTGATTGGTGGAGTGCTGCCTGGATGGTGGATCTTCTGAAAGGTTCTCCCATCTCCACAAGGATACACTGGAGTTCTGTCTTAGTGACCCTCGGGTTCCTGCTCACCTCCCTGGCTAAGGCCCGTCTTCGTCGATTGCTCAGTTTGGCCAGGCTGCCAGGTCTAGGAAGATTCTTGGTAGTTCCAAACTTCTTCCATTTACATCAATTTGGTGTTTCATTAGTCAATCCTCAGGTATATTTTGTCCACAATGGGGATATAATTCAGGGATATATACACGCCCCCCCCGCCCCTGGCAAAATTTGCACCTTGGTTATGACATGTTAACATCCCTTAAGAAGAAAGATACATATGGCATAGGCTGCCTCGTAATCAAACACAGACTGATGTAGCACAAACAACCATCATGACTATGTTGATAAAAACATGGTGCTGTAATAACTTATCCAGCTGTCACAAGTAATCCATTATGTTTGTTGGAAAATGTGCAATTGTCATGAGGCTGTGGTCATGGAGTCTGGCATAAACTGTGTGCTAAGTAGAAAGTGGTTAGCAAAAATGAGCATGGAGTCATCTGGCATGATGATAGATGTTATGGCGGCTGTCATGGCCATAACTGATAATGATACAATTCCATGTATTGTTTCATATACACAGTCATAGCGCATGGCCCCTCGTGATTCATGTGACCTTGTGTCATTTGATTTCATGTCAGCTTTATGAAACAGGTTTCAAGTAAAATGTTAGATCAACAAAAAATGCATTTACTTTGAACATTCATAACAATAAAAAAGATCCAGTGCTTTGTTATTCCTTTGTCTCCTGCTGTGTTATCGAACAGGAATCCATCTCCACATGTCGATTTGCCCAACGGGTGGCCCTGATCAAAAATGAGGCTCTTCTTAATGAAGAACTGGACCCAGCACTGGTAAGAAGTTACTCCCATTAAATTAGTCTGAAGATTATTAATGTTGCTTTTTGAATACATTATGAAAGGCAAATGATGAGGACATGAAAACATGGAAGTCTCAACAAGTTTGTTTTCAAAAACCTTTTGTTGACGAAATTTACATGCTAGATACTCAAGCAGCCCTAAGAAGGCCGGTTTTATCACTTCCTTAAACAGCAGTTTTTACAGCTAGACAGGCATAATTGTAAAAGGGTTATAATGATGAATTAGCCTGTCATTAGCTATAATTTAACACCATTGTATAATTGGGAGTGATGAGTTGCTTGCTGTAATCGTCATTCACAACATGAACAGCGTCGATAGTATATTTCAACATGAACAGTGTCTATAGTATATTTCTGATTGATGAGTTAATTTGGATAGGAAAAAGTACTCAAACGTGTGTATATATGTAGTGTATATAACTTCAAGCTTTTCCTTCACATATATATTTCATTGTTATTATGTAGAGTATTCTGTCATATCCATTGCCACAAGCCTGCTTCTAGAATGATTGCAAAATTGCTTGCAAAATTGGAAGTCAAGCTGATGATGAATTTGTTTAGCTTTGTCTATTGTTGGGACATTGATTATTCTCATCCATTTAATGGATTGAATTGACCAGTGATTCACCAGTGACCAGTGAAGCAGTCTTCATCAAGAATTTGTGAATGGGAATTTAGCCTGTCATTTACTTTTTTTTCTTTTTTTCTCAGCTAATCATGCGTTTGAAGAAGGAAATCCAATGTCTAAAGGAGGAGCTTGCTCTGCTAACTGGAGAGCAGAGGAGCGATGATCTAACTCTACAGGAGACTCACAGGTGCTCATCTATATTCTACATCTGGGTTCAAATGATTAGAGACTCACAGGTGCTTATCTACATTATACATCTTGATGATCTAACTCTACAGGAGACTCACAGGTGCTCATTTTGATTGTTTTAAAAACACAGTTCCCCCTGTAGACTTCCTTGGAAAGAAAACATTCCCTTCACATAAGTGTCACTCTACATTAAAACAGTAAACCTCAACTCAAGAACAGCTTTCTCCTGCATATCCATTTGGCCTGCTCATGTCAGTCACATATCTGTCTTTTCTGCGATTCTGTTTATTCTTTTTGATCACAGCGGTACTGTTAAAGTTCTGGTAATAAGAAATACTTTGGGAACCACTGAAATATATCAAATTGCCCCTAAAATACCCCTATCCTTTCAAATGTGTGTCAAAAGACTGTTACAAGATGAGAGTGAAACAAGGCGCACACAAAACATACTACAGCCAGTATAGCCTGCAATCTTTTAATCAGAACCAATTAGCCCTCGGATATTTGGATAGGCATATTCGATCAGCTTTGATCAGATCAGCTTGAATATTATGTCTAACTGTCATCTGCCAACAATTGCAGTATTTTGATGAGCAGCCATTAACATTTAAAGACATTCAAATTGATTTAGTTGCAATGTCAAGTACAACATCACTGCTGTGATGTCACAAAAGAACAAAACATAAATGGACTCACTATCCTACACTGTCTGCCACTTGCCACTGCCACACTTAAGTTTGGAGCCTAAGCTGAAAGCCTCCGTAAATAGCTGGTTCATCCATCTAGCTAACCTAGCTGTCTACGAATAGAGGACTAACCTAAAACATTGGTGAAAGAATACCATCATCAAATGAAAGAAATTGACACCAGCTTTTACCCTAGATAATATAGACTACTCATCTGACTTAACACTGATAATATAGACTACTCATCTGACTTAACACTGCAGAGCTAAGAGCAGCGCTTTCTTGGTTTTGTTATGTGAAACAAGAAGCGTCAGCACAGAACACACTGTAAATATTACCGTGGCAGCAAGAAGAGAAGATGTAGAACCCAGATGTCTTTCTAATTCTGTGGGGAAAAGAGCATGTCTAGCCTAGGCTACTATATAGTGGAAGTGTCCATTACCGTACACTGAATTCAGTTAAGTCAAGTGACTTCATTAGCACATTTAAAGAAGCATTATTATGGGTTTGGACTTAAACTAGTTTTGGTCTTAAACTAGTGAGCTACCTACGGAAAATACCAAAGAAAAAGGAAAACCTTGTAAACACCATCAACAGTCCATCTGGCTTAGACAAAAGCTTGCTAAGATGGTAACTGGCATCTTTTGTATTTTCTTACATTTTGGTGTGGAGTTCTGACCCAAACCACAGAACTACTGGTGGGAATGACAGGTGTCTCTCCTTCACATGACCATATTCTATCAAAATTGGTTTGAAAATTATACCAAAAGTAGTTGCTCATTAAAATCATATCTCAAAAAGGATCAAATTGTTGCATGGCGTGGCTTTAAAACAACAGAAGTTTTGCAGAAATGCTTTCTAGTCTAGGTAAATCATTTGACAATAAGAATAAACACGAATTAAAGGAAATACAAGTTTAAAAGACTAAAACAAATGAAAATAATAGAAGTGTAAAGAATAAAAAAAACATGCATGAGCAAAAGAAGCGCTGCCAATGTGCTTGCACTTGGTCCAGGCTCTGGGCTCTGGAAAGCGCCTTGAGTCAATCGTATTGTTATGGCGCTATATGAAATTGAATTAAATTGAATTGATATTTTGCCTTCTCTCAAAATTTGGAAATTGCTCCTTTTGTTTCATAAACATAGTACCACTCAAGTCACCGTAGCATATGCCTTGGCTTGAATACTTTAGTAAGGCACTTTATATTTTGTGTGTATGTTCACAAGAACCTTGGAGTGGATAATATCAACACCCATGCTTAAATGTAGAGCAAAATGCTTTTTTTTATTTTTTACACCCCTTAGACTTTCCAGGATAGTGTAGCTCTCAGTCACTTCAGCTTGCCAAATGACTCCACCGGATGTATCACACACTCTTTGTCTTTCACCACGTCTATGGACATTGTGTGTGTGTAGACTACAGGAGCAAGTGAAGGCTTTTCTGGATGAGCCAGACTCTGAGGTGAAGCTGGAGCTGGGCCCCGACATGAGGAAGATCCATTACTGCTTCTCCTTGGTTAAGGTAGGTATCTGTTTTTCTTGGAAAAAAATCAATAGGGAGGAAAAAACAATATCATGATGATATCAATATTACAGAGAATGATAGGCGAGGTTAAAAAGTTCAGCCATTCTTAGGTCTTCTGGAAGAGTATTCTAAAGGCTGGGAGCATAGAAACTAAAAGCTGCCTCGTCATGCCTTTGTGCTGGCCTTTGGAACTGTTAAGAGTTCAGTGCCAGAAGACCTCAGGGATCTACTGGGTGTGTACCTTGAGAGCATGTCTGACATATATTCAGGTGCATGATTATGGAGTGATTTATAGACTCTCAGACCTTTTGCAAACTCTCTGGTGCTCTGGTGCATGCTGCTGAGTGACATCATGCCATAAAAGACTTTTCTCTGGAATGCACAGAGTTTTGTAAATCACTGTAGTTCACAGAGTTCATGTACATGTCAAGTTGAATCTCCAACGTGGCATGAATCTTAATGGACTGAGTTGAAGTATCTTGCAGATAATTTCAACTGAATTTGATCTGTACATTAAAAGGTTATGTTTCATGTATACAATGTGTGCAAACACATTTCAATTATTTTCAACAGATGTAGTCTAGTACTTATACTGTACCACAACTTGGTGGAATTTTCTATTGTGACACATCCTTAAGAATGTCAATAAAATGTTGATATTTGCACACCTATGAAGTACGTTATACCGTATTGCACTCCCATATCAATTTGCCAGATTTGTTCAGAAATTCCAATGAAATATGTTCTTGTACAGTAACAATGAAAAGCTGTAGAGTGAGATGAAAAATTCCCCCAGACGAAAATAGATTTTTTTTAAGGAAAATTGGACCCTATATGTTCTCAAAAGTGTATTTGCTTCAAATTACCAGCAGCCATTTCACACCAAAATGGTGCTAGTGATTGTCCGATGTCTCCTTAGGCAATGATCTGTGGAAGTCCATCAGCTCACCACAGGAGCAGTGAGTGTGCCGTGCCTCCGTATCTCGCTGAGACAGATCAAATAGAGAGTTCAACTCAAACAGAACTGCACAAACTAAAAGATATGCTTACTCAGCGAGACAATGAGATCAGTATCCTTCATTTCTCATGGCAAATGTGTACACTTCCATCTGTTGTTAAACTAGTATGTTGGCTTCTATGCCAGTTAATAATACTGTTGCCCTTACTGGGGAGTTGAAAGTACATGCCAAAAGTACATGGCCAACAATGTAACTCATGATATACAGTGCTAAAATACTGAAGGCTTTTTCATCTAGTTGGTGGAACTGGCCCCTGAAAACAGCTTTCTGTTCCTTGAATATATCCATCATGTAATGATTATGTGAGCAATGCAATATTTCATATTTAACTAACTGGTTCAAATGTAGTATTCTAAAATGTAATGTGACAAAACAGATGAACTCATTGGAGGGTGTTCTGCTTATGTGGGAACATGAATTTATCCATTCTGAAATGAAATATCTCAATAACTTTTTAGTGTTATTTACATTAATTTAGTTTGTTTTCTCCCCCACATTCCTGCAATTCAATCAGGGCCCAATGGCTTGGTTTGGACAGCAAAACCTGTTATAGTTAAGATGATAAGCAGAAAGATCAGTTGGTCTTATGTGATTTTTGATTATAATTCAAGCGTGAATACTAGTGCTGTCAGTTTAACGCGTTATTAACGGCGTTAACGCAAACCCATTTTTAACGCCGTGGATTTTTTTAACGCCGTGGATTTTTTTATCGCGAGATTAACGCGATTTTATTTTTTTTTTAATTTTTTTTTTTGATTAACGTTCTTTTTTGGCCTCGCAAACTGTTTAGAAGGCTAACGTTACGGTTTGAGTGAATGGTGAGCGCCATACGGCGAAATGGATGATAGAAAGCTTCTGAATGGAAAGTTTACTTTTAAAAGTTGTGTTGTGCAAAAGAAGCAAGCTTTACTGTTGTCTGAAAATGTCAAAGAAGTAAGAAAGCAAAGAAAGCAAAAGAAGTAGTAGGCTTACCTTTTATTGGTAACCTAACTGTTACGGTTCATTGTTTCTGAAATAAGAGGCCTGACTGCTATGTTCCCAGCAAACTTGAAAAAAAAAATACAATATTAAGCCATGGTTTAACTGCACTATAGGCTGAGTCCCTGAAATGTGAAATGTGCACTTTATAATTTTATTTTGTACCGCCCTGTTTGGCAATGTTGGTTTTCAATAAAATAAAACATTTGCATAAAGCAAGCCAATCCACTTTTCCATGTTGATAAGGACATTCAAATAAAAATAAAATGATGGAAAAAATAAATAAATTAAGGGACATTAAGAATAGATAAAAATTTGCGATTAATCGCGATTAATTTTGAGTTAACTATGACATAAATGCGATTAATCGCGATTAAATATTTTAATCGTTTGACAGCACTAGTGAATACCAATGTCATCACAGAATTTTTCCTTCACTCAGTTTTCAAGGTATATTGGTGAGTATGTTAAAGAAAGAGAAAAAGCGGGCTCAGGACACAGAAACCCTGCTTGCTTTGACCAGTGGAAACATGCCACCCCCGCGGGCCCTGGCGTCATCCGCAGCCACACACCCTGAGGACCCAGCCGGAAGGAGGGGCACAGAGGAACTGCCCCACATACAGAAGCAACTCTACAGGAAACAAGGCAAGTGAACACACATACATAAGGGTACGGTAACATTGTTAGAAGATACACTGCAGGGCTGTCAGTGGTAATTCTATTAGTCATTGTTGAAGTCATAATATACAGTAAGATACTGTTGGAGTCACTGAATGAATGAATGAATATCACAATACGATTTCTTGCGTATTGGATAGAACAAGTTAAGTCTCAGTTAAAATAGTAGGTTTTTGTGATGTACAAAAAAATACATATTTAGGCCCCTAGTATAAGCAAAAACAGCTGGCAGCTAAAGATTCATGTGCAGTGTTGAACAAAAAAAGAAACACCTCAGACAAATATTAACGGTGTGGTCAGAGTGGGTATCGACATGCCCTTTAAACCAAATATTAGCGGTGTGGTCAGAGTGGGTATCAACATGCCCTTTAAACCAAATATTAGCGGTGTGGTCAGAGTGGGTATCAACATGCCCTTTAAACCAAATATTAGTGGTGTGGTCAGAGTGGGTATCGACATTCCCCTTTAAACCAAATGCGTCAGAGGAGATTACAGTGTAAGAAGATGGCGGTCAGAGTTTCTCAGGAGCGCCTCTCCAAGGAAAAAAACAGTTGTTAAAAACAATGACATGTGTAGACACGTAATTGGAGCTTGTCAGCCATGCCCAAGCCACATCTTGTCAAACTGACTGTTATTTTGTTGTTAATCAGGTTATGAGGTTTTGAGCCTGAAGGATAACCTCAGCTGTGCACACTTTCCCCAACAGGTTATGTACTGCGTGGTTATGCAAAATTATTGGCTTAAGTGGTTACTGCAACAGCATATTACGTTTGTCTCACATAACTTTGAATTAAACAAAGTTTAGGAAATTTCAGGAAATTACGGACACAGGAAAAGGGATTAGGCAGACAGAATAAACAGATATAAGATCATCCAAACAACTAGGCAAAACAGGAGTATTTATACAAAACCTAACAAGGCTGAACTCACTGAAAACAGATGGAAAATATGATTAAATTAGCAAGCGGAACTCATGAACCAGGAAGTAATAAGTGGTGCATGAACAGATGTGGTTACAGAGACAGGGAAACTAAAGCCCATGTAAACAAAGGAAGTAAACAAAAGACCACATGGCTAACCAAGGGAGTAAACAAACATCCAAAGCCAGGACGCAAAGAAAACACAAACCCAAAACCTTTACATAATGGCTTTTTACTTAGAATTATTTTGGGAACAAACTGTAGGCTATTTGATGCAGTCGGTGCATCCAGAACCCCAGCAGAACTGCAGGTGAGTGGAAGCCTGTTTAGCTGAGCACTGGTTCATTGGGAGTGAGAGGACATAGAAATGACTGGTGATTGTATGCGTAGATATACTGAATGATACCTCTCTGGGATATCCTAGAGACAGTACTCAGGGTTGGAAAGAATCTGATTCATAAAATGCAAGAGCAGTTACTATTAGTATACATGAATGGGGAGTACATAAGATATGGTATGTTTTGAGCTGTGTCTGTTGATGAATTTGCAGCCATGCCATCAAAAAAGACCTTAAGTGGAAAATGCGCCCATTTGGCTTCATCATCATCATCCTCATGAAAGATACTGGGCTGCTACTTGGCCCCTAGGCATGTGATTGCACTCAAGCAGGCCAAGAGGTGTTGTGAAAGCCATGTACTTTTTAGCATCCTCATTTATAGTGATATTATGAAAGGTCCATGGTGATAATAGTCTTCAAGAGCGGCCAAGCAGTCAGACTGGTGTGGCAAGTGTAAGGCCAAATTCATTTCTGAGAATGATTCAATAAATGGACATGGGCAGTCTGTGGCCAGGGGGTCAAAGGTCAGCGGTCCCACCACATCTTCTCAAACTGGACTGGATTCTCGGCAAACCCCCATTCATTGGGTGCTATCAGGCTCCCTAGAGCCTGCTCACAGTTGAACTAATTACCACATCCTGCATTCCTGTAGTATCTGGCTTTGCTTCAGCCTTCTCCCCATTGTAACAGAGAGAACCTCAGGATGTTGATGGAATGGAACCTATTCATGGTCTATCCTGATGATGTGCACTCTGATGTGCAAATCTGAATATGACAAAAATACCAAAGAAAATAAGATAGTATTCATTTCATTGAATCGTTTTTTAATAGTTTCTAAAGTGTATGTAAGATAAGCATATCATTTTGTTATAGATTGCTACTATTTTTCCCACAAATAATACCTACCATGTGTTAAGTTTAAATTATCTTGCGTGCTGGTTTACAGAGAAATCAGAGTAATCGGACCGCCACACGTGGTTTGACACAGTTGAGTTTACTGGTTTTAGGATTGGACCAGATTCAGTCGGAGATGCAGAGCTCACAATAGCTCTGTCACCCACGGCTGGAGAACGCGTTCTGAATTTTACATGTGATCACAATTGGTTTATAAGTCCAATCTTCACTGATGGTACTTTCTGGGCCCCACACGTATACGCCTCTCTGTGACTTGCATGTTTCAGTCGTAATTTCTGGCCTGACAATTAAGTTTCTGTGTAGTCTCCCTATCTCATCTGTCTCCTGCCCAGGCTGCCCTATGACCTTGGAATTTATGTCACTGGTCATCCTAAACTTGAAAGCATGTGCTTTGTATGTTGTCTTAGGGCCCCTCTGTCTGAAACCTGTTTTCCAACTGCCTTCAGTTTGCTGGTTAAATGGTGAAGAATATCGTTGGTATGGGTGGAAAGCTAAACAGATTTCCCGTGAAAACACCACTGCTATACTATATAACAGACCTCTATGTTAGCTCTGACGTTAGTTGCGGTTGCGTGATTCTAGCAAAGAACTCGATGAAATGCCGTCTGATAGTGATGTCGGTTTATTCTATGTACCAGACCTCGAGCACACACAACACGCTACGATGGAGAGAGAGAAGGAGATATTAGGAGGTATGGTCCATAGTGTAGTTTGTCTTCTGGTTGGCCTTTGACTCCACAGGCCGCGATGTCTCCTCAATTCTCCTTGCTCCGTTCTCTCACCGGTCGTAGCGGTTGGTGTCTCTACGGCATCCTTTCTTCAACACAACACCCTCAGTATACAAATTACATTTCAGTTATAGTCAATAGAATACACAACTTAGCATAATGGGTGTGTCTGTGGTCTGGTTGTGTGCATGCTGGGCTACCTATATATGAAAAGGTGTGAATGTCAGCAGACAGGAAGGGTCTTTCTGACCATTTGTGTGTTAATGAAGGTAGCGAGAATGTGACACATTCTTGTGGGGGAGGAACTCATATGAGTTGAAAGTATATGAAAAATGCCCAAATCTAACAATCTCCCCATCTGATCATAAATCAAAATACATCATGATCACAATAAAACCTAACAAAACCATAATGGACATAATCAGACATAGTGATCAAACAATCCAACATTGTTACAAAATTTCAACAAACACCATGTGTTCCCATAGTGTAGTGGTAAAAAGGTTTAGAACAGAACACATGTTCCTATAGTGTATCAATCTTCAAGATCTGGTGTCTCTTGAAACCAATATGCCATGTCCTTTATCTTCACAGGTGAAATCGAAAATCCCATTATTTGCTTGGGTACAATTATTTCACGGCCCTTTTTGCACAGCGACCCCCGCCTTCCGCGAGCTGTGAATGGCGACCATGCATTTCTGGTTCATCAGTTTCTGTTGGTCAAGTCTTTGAATGTTGTGTCGTCACTGCTGTCCAACGGGTGAGGTGAATCTGGACAGCGGTGGTGGCTTGGTCAATGCAGCGGGTCAATGGTTCTTGCATTTCAGTTCCCCTCATGCTGCTCCTTAGACTGTTGTTCTGAAAAACAAACAGAGAAAGCTGCGGCAGTATCACATATTCCAAGAATGAGGCATTTCACTCATAGGACCAGAACAAACTATTTTGAAAAAAAAAAAAACATAACACTGAACATTAAAACTGCCTTAATACTAGGGCTCTGGCCTATATCATCAACCCATATCTCATAATCATGTCCATAATCAAGTCCATCATCTAAATTCCCATCCAATCATCATATCATTGCTAAAAGCAATGAAATGATTAACACAAGAGCATGACTTGATTTCAGCCGTAGTCAAGTTGCTTCCCTCTTGCGCTCCACCAGAGATGGTTGTTCTGGGGCCATGCATTGTGTGCTGTGGGTGACGTCCGTTCTCCCTGTACCATGACTGCAGCAGAAGCAAGTGACAATACTGTGCGTGGTCTCTTAGACTTACACAAAGTATGTTCCCCATCACGTGGCTCTGGATTTCTCCTCACCAATGGGGCTATCTGCACGGCTCTTGTCATTTCTGTACAGTATTGACTCTCAACTGGTCTAGCATTCACCTTATGTTCATGCTCCAGGAGGTCACGCTCTCGGCCCTCCAAACCTACAATTCTCTTTACAACTTTCTCAGCTAAAGCATCGCCTATAGCTTCCACTAACTCTCGTTCTATGTGTGTTTTGACCTCTGACCCCAACGGCGCCACAGTTTCCTGTGCCTTCTCTATCATCCCATCACAGTAACCTGGCACTGCCCACTCAACATGGCACAGCCCACTCTCAACTGGGGATTTTCCATCTGGCACCGAACGTAGGCCATCTTTCTCAATGGTTACACACATATCACCTTTGTCAAGGTGCTGACTCTCAGCTGCCGTAAGAGAATGTAAGGAGGGCAGATTCAGTTTCCCGGAACCGCAGACATAAGGGCCTGTCTCTGATAATCGTTTAATTTAATAAACCTACAGAACATACTTTCATTGTCATATCTGGAGTGAGGGTTGTGCTTCCTCTTACCAAGGAGACGACATTTGTCAGCCCAGTGTCCTTGTTTTCCACATTTATGACATGCATTCCTAGATGTCTCTATTTTCCTAGTTCTGATGCTTCTAGGATCACCTTGATTTCCCACTTTCACATTTCTAAGCATGAACTCTGGATCTGTGTGTAGGCCATGTGTGCTGACATTTCTGACCCTTTGTTCTGTATTGCGTTCTATCCTCCTTGCTACATTAATTAGCATCTCAAAGGTGAACGTTGTGTCTTCCCAACCGGGTGTAGTCAACTTAACAATACTTCTGAGCTCAGGGACAGTATTATGCAAGAAATTTGCCTTCAAGGCACCGTTGTTATTGGTCATAACATTCTCCTCTGTCATCCCGCTCATGCCTGAATGTCTTAAGAACGCTTCAGCAAATCTTTGGGCAAATTCATCCACCGCTTCATTAGCCTTCTGTCTACAACCAGATATTTTTCCCCAATCTGTACTTGCATTGGTAGCCTCCTGAATCCACTCACGGACTGCCTTCCAGCCATGATCTAGGTTCTGTTGATCCTCTCCTAACCCAATATCAACATCCCGTTTCACCTTGTCAGCCTCTGTGTTGTTTAGCACAGTGCACAACAGTGAAACGCCATCATATGGGTGCAACTGATAAATCTTTCGCAAACGAGTAATCTTAGACCAGATATTCATCCCTGCTTTACGCGGATGCTGCAGGTCCTTTGACCACTGGTCAATATCTTGCGGCTTTGCAGATTTATAAGAATGCACTACATTTCTACCAGTATACCTAGATGTCAAAGCTCTCAATCTGACCAGGCCATCATTAACACCTGAGTCTACATTCATGTTCTTTGACCCACAATTAGCAATTAGCATCGGCATTGTTTGAAAAGACTCTCGTCTCTCCCCCTCCCTGGGTTCTTTCAGGCTTGCTATTTCTGCATCGTTCTTGGCCTGTCCTGCTTTTAATGTTTTCACATCATCTGCAATTGCTCGAACTGTGCTGTTCTCAACATTCAGGCGCCATTCTAGCTCAGTCTTTTCATGTCTTACTTTAACCAATTCACCTTCAAGTGACGATACCTTATCTCTCTCAATCTTCAGAATTCTGTGTGATTCCATTTTTTCTTGTGCCCTCTGACGGCGCATTATCTGATCTAAGGTAACGAGAGAAAGTTTGATTTTATCTTTTTCGTGCAAAAGCTTTTCAAAACTGCGCCTGATGTCATCAAGTGGCCAAAAGTCATTGTCGGGCGGAATGTTGGACTGCAGCTCAATTTTCCTCTCGGTCTCATTCAACTTGAGATGACTATTCAAAAAACCTCTGATTGTCTTAATCATGGTATTCTCGTCAAACTCACGCACTGCCAAATCACCCATCTCAATAGTAGGGATGTTTTTGGTCTGGCTCAAACTTCTCCTGAACATCTTTAATTGTTTACAGATAGACAAAAATAAACGTATAACTTATAATGTTACAAAACATACATTATCTTCCACAAAGTTAAAACTTAAATCGTATGTACACGACTTCCCACTTAGGCCTCGCCTACTACGTTATCTCGAGGTCGAATACTCCCGATGAGCTTCACTGTGCCAACGAACGGTCGCTTGCGATATCAGTTTTAAATCTTAAATTAAAACGTCTGGTTTTTGATCAATAATCTCTAAGCTAAACAAGATGCCCACATCAACGCAAAATTAGCTCATCGGCTATTTAAAATCATGCGATTCGATTTCACAGGACAACCAAGCATCAGCTAAATTATTACCAAGCCTTCAAGCACCAAAACAAACAGCCTACGTACGGCAACTTATTATTTCATAATCAATTTCTGCTTTTCAACCAGCCAATTGAAAATGCCACGCTTCTGTGGAGCGGTCATAAGAATACCTAAACCAGTATGGTAGCTTGCTTATTGCATTTCCAATTCTGCTTTTTCAGCCAGCTAATTGAAAATACCACGCTTTGTGAAGCGGCCACAATTACCCCTACGGTTAAAATAGTAGCTATTTCCAAATAAATCTAGACTAGGATGACCTAGAATAGGAACGGCACCAACACACAACTGTGGATTTCCTCTCAAACGTACACATCTCTACTGGGCCTGTTATTCATTACATGAATGCAAGTGTACATAAAACATACAGCGAATTCTCCCTCAAATCACTGCAGGTACGGAAACTTAGGAGTCCTTGCAACCTAACTCAGACTAAACTTTAACGATAATTTCTGTTCTTTTTTTCAGCGTTAAATACAAGATATTCACTCACCGTTTGGATTGAGGCAGCAGGCTTCAGATGCGCGTCTCTCCTGGTCGTTAATTCTTGTATTTTTTGTGAAACTGGGTGGAAATACCAACTGAAGAATATCGTTGGTATGGGTGGAAAGCTAAACAGATTTCCCGTGAAAACACCACTGCTATACTATATAACAGACCTCTATGTTAGCTCTGACGTTAGTTGCGGTTGCGTGATTCTAGCAAAGAACTCGATGAAATGCCGTCTGATAGTGATGTCGGTTTATTCTATGTACCAGACCTCGAGCACACACAACACGCTACGATGGAGAGAGAGAAGGAGATATTAGGAGGTATGGTCCATAGTGTAGTTTGTCTTCTGGTTGGCCTTTGACTCCACAGGCCGCGATGTCTCCTCAATTCTCCTTGCTCCGTTCTCTCACCGGTCGTAGCGGTTGGTGTCTCTACGGCATCCTTTCTTCAACACAACACCCTCAGTATACAAATTACATTTCAGTTATAGTCAATAGAATACACAACTTAGCATAATGGGTGTGTCTGTGGTCTGGTTGTGTGCATGCTGGGCTACCTATATATGAAAAGGTGTGAATGTCAGCAGACAGGAAGGGTCTTTCTGACCATTTGTGTGTTAATGAAGGTAGCGAGAATGTGACACATTCTTGTGGGGGAGGAACTCATATGAGTTGAAAGTATATGAAAAATGCCCAAATCTAACAATGGGCATACATTGTTAATAGAAATAAAATGTTAATAAATTCATACCTAAACTGAATTTATCTTACACATGATGTAAGATAAATATATACCCGAAGTCGCTTTACAGAGTCCAGTAGTCATACACACATAGTCATACCGGTGGTGGTAAGCTACCTCAGTAGCCACAGCTGCCCTGGGGCAGACTGACAGAAGCGTGGCTGCCAATCAGCGCCAACGGCCCCTCCGACCACCACCAACATTCATTCATATTCACACAATGCAATGCATGTCTTTATGATGGTGGGGGAAACCGGAGTACCCGGAGTAAACCCACGCAGGCACGGGGACCTGGAACGAAAGGACCTGGAACGACCTGGAAGGACCGGGATGCGAACCCAGGTCCTTCTTGCTGTGAGGCGACAGTGCTAACCACTGAGCCACCGTGCTGCCCGGTCTATCACACAAAAACGTCACAGAGTAGCTCGTCTGCGACAAAAAAACGTTGCTCCACCTACTGTTCTGGCGGTGAATTGTTTTCAACACCCACAGCCGTCAGAGAAGTATAAATCAAAAACAGAACAGTACGTCCGAATCCGTTCAAATCCGTTTCCCCGCCCATCCGTAAAGAGGACGGACACCGACGCGGAAGTATAATTCGACCTTTACTCTATTTCTGCTGCTTGTCCTCTCCTATCTCTGAGTTTGGGAAGCCTGTGTGTCCCTGCTCTCTTACTCTCTATCTGTGTTTGTCCTCTCCTTCATCATTTCTCTCACTCATTCATCTCAGGATCGGGGTTATGTTATTAATTCATGCACTCAGGTTTGTCAGGTTTATTTAGTAATTTAAGTGTATCTGGTCTTATTGGCATCCAACCTGTTTATTCACTTGCTATTATTTACAGTTGTACTTTCGGGTTTTACATTACATTCAGTTTGAATGGTAAATAAAACAATTAAGCTTGCCGCTTATTGTATTAATAAACAGTTAATTCATGAACTATTCATACAAGCTCTTGTGTCCCCTGCCATTACATTAACTAAGATAACTAACAGTAGGCTTATATAATGCTTGATAATATTATAGGTTAATTTAATCATTTAATGGATTTAATCAGATTCATTGCATCTTTCTGCACTGTTTACCACTCTAATGCATTCTGCTGTCCCATAAAGTGGGAACACGTGGAAACCTTCCAGCCAGGTGTTTTCCATTCGTAACATGTTGATTCTGGTAACACATCAAATCACAACACATGGCCAACACATTCCACTGACTTGGTCACCGGATTTCAAACCTATCGCCCTAGATCCTCTACAGGCCTCTCAAACTGGCACGCCTGCCAATGTACTGAGCAGAACCGGAGTGGCCACTGGCCAACTTTCACGCATTTCGCTTGAGTCTCACACCAAATAACAAAATGATGTCATTCATAACAAGCTACTCATAGTAGCCATTTAACCTCATTGCATGTGCTTGCAGGCAGTATGTCCATGTTCCATTGTGTAGCCTTATTATACAGGCATTATACATCATTAATATGCATTATACATTATTATTATGCATTATACAGCAACTGGATAGCTACCTAAGTCATAGAAAGTTGCTAACAATCCCAACATTAGTTTGATTGATGTTGCCAATGTGTGCATTTCAACAGAAAAATAAATCTGTCCAATTGAGTTCTGGAAACCTACATATGGCAAACAAACAAAAGGGAGAAATGAATAACAATGAAGAGGGTAAGACCCTCATGTAGCCACTCAACACAAACACAAAATGTTCCCACTTCCTTAGTTCCAGAGTTCTCAGTAGGACGGCAGGAGGCTTTTGAAATCTTCAGGAGAGACCATGACAACCAACTGATCATTGAGGAAAACAAGTCTTTACTGAAACAAAGGTAAGTGACTGGACTGAAGCGGTTCCTCTGGGAGTTTTATTACTTGACAAAAAGACACAAGTGTGCGACTAATCCTCCACAAAAGAACCCCAACATAAAAACATGCAGAAGAACAGAAAAGATCGCTCTCCTGTCTGTCCCTGACCAAGACTGGACACTGGATCACTTGGCCCGGTCCCCGGGCACAATAAAGGCTGCACACTGCTTCTGGCTGCCCTTGAGGAAGGACAGCTCAGGATGGGTTAAAGGACAAATTTCACTGTCGACCTCTTCGGCATGTGTGTGTGTGTGTGTGTGTGTGTCCTGTGTCGCCGCCCAATGCACGTGTGTGTTGTTGTGTGTCGTGCTGGGTGACAACAACTTTGACTTTGACTTTGACTTCTACTTCAGCACCAGCCATGTGCCAAGTTCAGCAACAATGTCCAGTCTTAAAAATATGTTGATTAACTGTATGAACAATTTGAGAATAGTCTTTATTTTTACTTTCTTTACTTTAACTTAACTCTATTTAATAGTCCTCATTGTGCAGAAAGCAGGAATCCCAGGATTGTCTGGATGTTTGGAACACAGTAGTAGGATTTGGCATCATATTCAAGCAGCAAGGACAGAAGGTAGAGACCCTTGTTTGGTATTTTTGGACTCGGTCTTTGGATCGGTGCCACACAGGCTGTTGTTGCCAACCTGAAATCTATTTTAGAGAAAACGGTGACGAGCTTAGGTAGGTGGTACAATTCCACGTTCAGTGGACAGGTTGCAGAGCTTAAATAATACATGGTTAATGCTATCATTGATAACAACATCTTGCCAGGGAAATTGTGGAGCTTGCAGTTCGGGCTTTTGCGATGCATAAGGTGGCCTTTGACTGTGTATGAAGTTGCTATTTCAGAGATGGGGAAATTTGAGAAAGTCATGAATAAGGCAGTTAGGAAATGGCTTGGGGTGCCACATTGGCCTAATTCAACAAAACACTTTTAGAGGAAGGTGCCCACTTGACAACCCTAGTAACAAAAAGGCATATTTACATTTACATTTAGCAGACGCTTTTATCCAAAGCGACTTACAAGGATGTATACACATTTTACATTTACACTGATGGCACACTGCACATCAGGAGCAATTAGGGGTTCAGTGTCTTGCTCAAGGACGCTTCGACAGGGAATCGAACTAGCAACCTTCTGATTACCAACCGACTTCTCTACCTCCTGTACCACTGTCGCCCCCCCGCATATCTTTGTTGTTGTTGTTGTTAGGTAGTTGAGTATGTACAGTGGTTGTGGTGCACCCTGTTTGCTATAATACATAGACTAGGTTGTTGGGCAGTTTATTTGCATATGATATTTAGTGGTTTGGCTGCTGTGGGCCAAGTTAATTAAAGTTAATTGCATGAATCAGACTGGCAACTTAACTTTGGAGTCCTTAATACTAACAAGACTTGTCCATTCCTTTTATTTGGATAACTATCATAGTCCTTGTGTGTCTGTCCTTCATCACAGGTACTCTGAAGCCAAGACTTTAGGAGAGAAGGTCAACAATGTAAGAAGCAAAATCAGTAAGTATTTCCACTAAAAAAGCAGTAAACAATTGTATCACATATACCCCCTTTCCACCAACATGAACTAAGTGCTAGTGCCGGTTCGAAGTTGGTTCAAAAACTAAGAATCAGTTTGCTTTACCATGGGCTAGAGAGCCACCATAGAGCCACCATTATGTCACTGTATACGTCTGTATACGTCTCCACTTCACTAGCCATGCTAGTGCCAGGCGCTTTTAGTCTTCCTACGCTGTCTTTTTAGGAGTTTAAATGTTGGATTTTGTTTCCACGGTGCTTTTCTTTTTTTCTTTTTTAATTACAATTATTCCGCACATCATCTCCAGAGTTGACTCGAGGTCCTTGACAATGCCTCATAGAGACTCATAGAGACCACTCGTGTGATCATTTATTACTCTCTCTCTCTCTCTCTCTCTCTCTCTCTTACAGTCATAGAGACCACTCGTCTGATCATTTATTACTCTCTCTCTCTCTCTCTCTCTCTCTCTTACAGTCATAGAGACCACTCGTGTGATCATTTATTACTCTCTCTCTCTCTCTCTCTCTCTCTTACAGTCATAGAGACCACTCGTGTGATCATTTAGACACAAGTTAGGTTAGCGACAAGTGGAGGCATTCATTCTTCAGCAAAGTCGGCAACCGGAGGACTAAACATGGGTTTACTTTACACGAGTGAACTAGCTTGCAGAAAACAACTATTTCGTATTATATCAAAAGTACGTTTTCTTGCTGTACCAGTTAACAGAAACACCACAGCGGTATTCACTGTAAAAGCTGCTACTTTAGCTCATTCAGAAAGCTAGTCAACAGCTCCCTCATCTAGCTCTGACAACTTTTTTTCTAACAAAGTTCTGCTGAGAATGACGGCGTTTGGTTTGACAAAGTTTTGTGTGAGGATGACGCCGTTTGGTTTGACAAAGTTTTGTGTGAGGATGACGCCGTTTGGTTTGACAAAGTTTTGTGTGAGGATGACAGAGGTTTTTCTGAGACTGAAGCCGTTTCGCCTGAGTCTGACTACTTTTGGTCTGAGACCTGACGCCTTTTCGTTTGAGTCTGACACTTGAGTCTGAGATCTGAGGATGTCCTAATATGAACACCGTACCCAGGCAGTGAGTTGGCCCCTGTGCATTCTGTGCTAGGCTGAAGGTATCAGACACAAGTTTAATCCTTGTGACAACTTGCCCAGCTCTCTGCTACATTAAACCTTGACCAGAGGTTTGAGTTCAAACTGGTTAGCTTTTTTGGTCTTGGTTCATTGTCCTGCAAGGTAAGGGTATTTCTTTGAGGCACAAAGTCAAAATGATGTTACCACATCCAGCACTGCTGTGTTCAATACATCTACAGTGAAAAGACTGTAGCAGATCCTGGGCTACGAACATGGTAGCCCCTACAATGCATTCACTTAATTGTTACTGTTTTTAGGTTTTAAAGGCAAAATTGCATCAGTACATCCAGTACTGTTGTGTCCAATACTTTTTACCTTTCTGCACATGTTTTCTTGTGACCTCTTAGTTTGTATTTTGTCCTGATCTGTCTCATCTAATATATATTCCTTCAAAACTCCTCATGCCCTGTCTCCTGTCAATTTGTCAGATGAATTGAAGAGACAGCTGGAGCTCAGAAGGAGGCAGACGGCTGTGCAAGGTTGGTTATAATCTATCTTTGTAAAATCTAATCTTTTCACTCCACATTTTCTGCTTAAATGCAAGGTGGATTATTGAACTGGTAGTAGAGTTATATACTCACTCATCTTTCATTAATAGGTCATTAGTAATCCTGGGTATTAAGGGTGAAGTAATGATTGGCAGTGTTTTGTGTAGGGTTGACAACAGGATCTCCAGTCCCAGAGAACCCTGGCCCTGTGGAGGAGAGGCTACTCTCTGAAATTGAAGAGGAAAAAAAGAAGTAAGTGTGTGTGCATGTGAGCAGCCTCTTGTTATTCGGTGACAAGGTAGCTTTTAGACACTTTTAGGGGCAAGGTCAGTACTTTTTTAAGAGCTGCTGTCATTTACAGCTATAAGAGCATCTTTGGCCGGCTGAAGGGACTGAAGACAGAGATCGAGCATTTACAGCTGCTGCTGGAGAGGGCAAAGGTCAAGCTACAAATGGACTTCCATGAGTGGTGGAAACAGGAAGCCAACAAACCACAGGTGCCACAGCATGTCAGGATTGAACATATTAGCATGATCACCAGACATATCCCTCAGGATTGAACATATTAGCATCATCACCAGGATTGAACATATTAGCATCATATTAGCATCATCACCAGATATATCCATCAGGATTGAACATATTAGCTATTAGCATCATCACCAGACATATCCATCAGGATTGAACATATTAGCTCCCAGATTAGTTGACCACTCATGATTGACCCTCTAAAGTTTTCCTCCTTTTTCAGGTCAGCTTTCTCTGACTTCCAAGTTCTCTCTCCTCCCTTCCATCTCGTTTCCTTCTTTCTTCAGTGTCTTGTCTTTGCCCTCAGCTCCATCTATTGATTCTCCTAACCATCTCCTTCCTCCCCCCTCCTTTTGACACTTTCACTTATGCTCCCTCTCTCCAGAACCTCTCTCCTCTATCTATCTATCCATCACTCTTTCTGTCCCTCTACAACTCCTATTTCTCACACTCTCCATATCACTCCATTTTCTCTTCTTTCCATCTTTACTCTCCTCACTCTTTCATCCCTCTATTCCTCTATGCTGTTCTTTTTTGTAAGTCAGAGAAAGCTGACATGAAGAAGGAGAAGAAGAGGGGGAATTGATGGACAGAGTAATAGAAATGTATGTAGACAGGATGAAGAGAAAGACTGAAGATAGTAAATATGGAAAGAAGGAGAGAAAATTGAGTAATACAGAGAAATGGAGAGTGAAAAGGGAGCTGGAGAGGGATAGATAGACAGACAGACAGACAGACAGACAGACAGATCGACATATAGGCAGAGTGGAAGACGTGGAGGATAGAGAACTTGAAAGTCAGAGAAGTCAGAGACATGAAGAAGAAAGAGTGGGAATTGATGGACAGAGTAATAGAAAGAAAAATGGGAAGAGTGAAAAAGAGTGGATATACATAAAGAGAGTGATGAGAAGGAATGAAGATGAAAAGAAGGAAAGAAAATGGAGGGATGCTGTGAGGTGAATTCCCCCTTCTCACCGAGTTCTGACGCACATTCCCCTGCAAGAGAGGGAGAGGGACATTGGACTCTCTCTCACACACACACACACACACAGACACACACACACACACACACACACACACACACACACACCTAGTTACTAGTTCACTAGCCACCTGTCCTTTGAGTAAATTAGTAAATGACTGAAAGAGAAAGAAAGACAACACATTTAAGAGATGGAATAGAGAGAGTGAGTGAGTGAGTGAGTGAAAGAGAAGACAAAGAAATGTAAAAGATTGAGATGTAAGACGTTAAGAGAGAAAGAAAAAAGAGTGATAGTGATAGTTCGATTGTGTGATAGTAATGTAGTGAAAGTGTAATTGAGTGTTAGTGTTAGAGTGATTGAAAAGAAAGAGTGAGTGAATAAAAAGAAATGAAAGAGCTGGGGCAGTTCTGCCTTGACACATTGTGATCCAGGGAACATTACAGCAAGAAGATCGTTCATTTGATAATCATTTGACTTGAAGAAATGGTGTCATCTCATTGTGTGCAACACCCAGAACATTTCACCTCTCTGGACCTCAGTAGATCAAATCAAGCTATTGATTACGGTAGCAGGATTCTGGTGAAAGGTTGTCCTGGCAGTGCTACTGTCACCAAATGACCCCGTTGGTGGTGGCTGTACAGGCATTATACCGGTGCACCTCTCATTTCATGTGAAAATGAAGTGCCTTGATCCCCCTTCTTCCCTAATGTGAATGTCCTCTTTACATTTTTACACAATTATTGTTTAACTCCACGCAACAGGTACAGAATGCATTTAGACCAGGGGTCTCAAACTCAAATGACCTGGTCACCTGGTCTGTTGGCTTGCCTATCACAATACTGTAGATACCACTTTTGAGTGTGGCAAATTCACCGCGTGTGATTAGTGGTACAATGGTAAGTGTCAGGCAAGGGAAAGATCAAAAGACAGGCAGGGTTCGATACCGTGAGTGAGAGAGAGGGATTCCAGGCAAACAATCCAAATCGTAATCCGTAATTCGTAGTCAGGGTATCCAGATCCAGAGTATCCACTTCCAAGAGGCAAACAAGTGTTTCAAGACAAAGGGCTAATAGCATGAGAACATGAATGAGCAATGACAAACATGACGGCAGGTGGAGGAGCTTGCACCCCTGTACATCAACGGTTCCGCAGTGGAAAAGGTCAGCTGCTTCAGGCTCCTCGGGGTGAACATCAGCGATGACCTCACCTGGTCTGCTCATACGGACAAGGTTGTCAAAGCGGCCCGGAAATGCCTTTTCTTCCTGAGGAGACTGAAGAAGTTTGGCATGAACCCAGTCATCCTCACCAACTTCTACAGATGTACAATAGAGAGCATCCTGACTGGGTGCATCACAGCGTTGTATGGGAGCTGCACAGCCAAGGACCGCAAGGCCCTTCGTAGTGTGGTCAGGACTGCGGAGTTCATCATCGGCAGGGAGCTCCCAGCCCTGCAGGACACCTACCACACACGATGCCTCAGGAAGGCTGGCAGGATTCTAAAAGACTGCTACCATCCAGCCTTCAGACTTTTTACCCCGCTGCCTTCTGGAAGGCGGTACTGTAGCATCCAGTCTCGTACACGCAGATTGGAGAACAGTTTTTACCCCAGGTCCATCAGGCTGCTACAGTAAATGGACATTGATACACCACCGCCACTTTTGCACCGTGACTTCCAACCTACTGTTTGCACTAGCAGTAATACCTTATCAGGAAAATTGCACTACCTGTTACTCCCTCACTGGGTTGTATGTAGGTTAGTATAGGTCAATTGGTGAGCATAGTTTATTATATGTGTATTATATGTTATATGTATATATGTTAGTATTATATGTATAGGCTGTTATATGTATATTTAGTATTATATGTATAGGTTGTTATATGTTTAGCACACTGTATTGTATATTTATCTTGTATATTTATTTAGTAAGGTTATTTAGGTTATTATATGTTTATTATGTTCATAGTACTTGTACAGAGTGTACGTCATGGTTTGTTATGTTATATTATGTGATGTTATGGTATGGTAGATTTTTGTGCGGCACCTTGTCGTAAGAATTTTAGTGCCCAGTCTGACCCTGTGTCATTTTGTGCAACTGACAAATAAAAGACTTGTAACTTGTAACTTGTAAACAGCCTCAGGTTGCTTTTAAAGACACTTCTTCGTGAGTCTGGTCGAGCCGGCCTCACGCCGCCTCTTTTGTACCCTCTGCTGTCTTGGAGGGCATGCTGTGTCTTGGATCGTGACAGTTAGTGTTGTTGAATAGCAAGTAGCTGACCTGAGTTCAATTCCTGAACTCAGGTCTTTGGATTAAGGTGTTTGTTATAGTTACATTTTTGGGTCACTTTGTCTCATTGATAGCCCATGACTTACATACGTATATAGCAGTAAAAGTGGGATAATGTCTTCATCGACAACTACATCTATATTTTTCCTTCATACATGCATATTTCAAAGCAAATGCTGTACTGCACCACTTTTGTATAGTTGGTAACAAAGCTGCAAACAAACAAAACAAAGCAGAAAAATGAATTTTCAGCAAAAATCTGAATAATTTTATTTTACAAAATAAATGGATTTATAATAAAAATATAATAGTCTACTGATATGCTGATCATTGATGGTGCGCCGTCTATGGTTATTCCTCAGAGCGACTTCCATGACAGATCAGCATGCCCAATTACGTCACACAGTTGCTCAAATACATCCCTAGCTGTGATATGGCATTGCATTGTTTTTACACAAAGTAATTCCTCTGTCACTTTAAACTGGTTGTTAACACCGCAGACTGAGCTGAGCATTATCATTTATGTCAGTGCTCTCGTCCAGAGCCACAGAATACGCACTGAAACTTTTGCTTTTGCCACAGCTAGATTTATTTTCCGATAATGACCGCCGGACTATACATTATCCTGCTTATTACTTGTCAAAACGAAAGAAGACATTCCTCCAAAATACCTCTTTTTAATGATTTTGTTGCCATTTCGTGACTTCTGCCAAGAAAATATTGTTCCTCACGCAAATAGAACTTTAAAGTTTAAGTTGTTACGTAGCAACCCATTACTTGCTGACTTCAATTACATTTCTGTTACGTTATATGACTGGACTACTTGATGGCATGATACGAAAGATGTGAATTAGAAGCACAAAACCCGTTGCCAATGGCAGCGGTAAAACGTTGGGGTGGCCCATTCAAATCAATGGAACTTTTTACAACATTCTGAGGAGCCGTATAATAAAACTTGATTTCAAGTGGCAGGCCGCATGAAATCGATTGGCGGGCTGGGAGTTTGAGACCCCTGATTTAGACAATGAGAGGAAAAAAGGAAGAGAGTGAACAGATTGGGACAAGAAAAAGGCCTGAAGATGAACATGATTTGTTCAGTCGCAGTCTCAAAGTCTGTTTTATTGTCACACAGCACACAACACCACACACATGCATTTGGCGGCGACACAGGACACACACACACGCATGCTGATGAGGTCGCCGGTGAAATTTTCCTTCTGCCTTTAACCCATCCTGAAGTCCTTGTCCTTCCTCAAGGGGCTCCAGGAGCAGTGGGCAGCCTTTTACAGCGCACGGGGACCAGGCCAAGTGTTCAGTCCAATCTTGGTCAGGGACAGGACAGGAGAGTGATCTTTTCTGTTCTTTTGCATGTTTGGGTTCTATGTGGAGGAAACCCTTGTGAACACAGGGAGAACATGCAAACTCCACACAGAAAGGCCCGGGAGATAGCCCACCTGAGCACTGAAGGCCTGGGGAGAACCTACCCCCAAGACCAACAGCGTCCCATGCAGGAATCAAACCCAGGACCTTCTTGCTGTGAGGCGGCAGTGCAAGCACCTGAGCCACCGTGCCACATTGACAACATATGCAATTTACTGGAAAAAGATTTATTTTATTTTATTTATTTTATTATATTTATTTATAAAGCGCCAAAACAATTAAATTGTGTCAAGGGGCTTTACAGAGCACAGAGCCTGAACCCCCTTAGAGCAATCACAATGGCGGCAGGGGCAAGGAAAAACTCCCTGTTAATCAGGAAGGAACCTTAAGCAGAACCACGGCACATAAGGGGGGGCCCATCTACTTGAGGTCGGCCGGGAGGAAGATGCAGTCAGCTTCGCAGAAAAAGCTTAAAATGCAGAAGGGACCAAGATGGTGGAGCTATTTATGAAATCAGATACAATGAGAACAGTGCACAGACAAGAGAGGAGAGTTGGCAGAACTAGATAGGAAAATGAACAGTCGGGCAGCAGAACCCTGTTTTTATGTACAGGCGATGAGTAAAGCTTGGATAAAACAAATCAATTTTACATTGTGTGGTCTTCATTTTTATTGGTATAGGTCTTTAAATACATCAAGTTTTTTTTGTTTTTATTATGCATGAACCAACTTGAGTAAGCTATGTAGCTAGCTGTGGTAGGCCGCTTCACATTAACAGTTGCTTGCTAGTTAAAAAAACACACAGGATACAAGGTCAGTAGTGAGGTTGTGGAGAGGAAACCGAATGATTTGTTCTTTAAAAGTGTGAAAGTAAAAGTGTGTCAGTAGCAGTCAAGACATAAAAAAAGCATTCTAAAAACAAATACTTACTTAATGATGTTGCATTCTATCACACTTATAGAAACCTATTTGTCGGCATATGCATTTCATTCTGTCCCATTCATAGGAACCTATTTGTCAGCATATGCATTTAATTTAGTCCCATTCATAGAAACCTATTATGTCAGCATATGCATTTCATTTGAAGAAGGTTGTTCCACACCTCCATGGTTTTGAAGACCTACTGCACTCATCTGTTCACAGCACCCTATATTGGAAGTGACTTCTGCTGCAACTAGACCCCCTACATCTGTCTCCAGTCCTCCAGCAATCAGGTAATTCATTCCAGAGGTTATACTCAGTAATTTGCATCCTTCTCCTGATAAAGGGCATGACTAACAATAGACAATACCTGCCTGTACATTAGGCAGATTTGTTGTCATCTTACTTACAGCAATAGTAAGCAACAATTTGCCACTTCATGTTTCATAGGCAAGTCGTTTTTGTCCCATCTTCAACAGTATATGGTCATCTGAAGGACAGATAAACACACCTGTTGTTTTCACTAGCAGCCTCGGCTATGTGCTATGTAGTTCAGGTGTCCAGGACAGACCACCCAGCACAAATGTAAGGAAGGCTTTGATGATATTGCCAACTACAAAGTGCAATCAAAAATGTCCAGGATTATTCCTGTAGCGAACGAACAGAGCACAGCACAGCACAGAAGCAGGTGCAATGACTTTTGCTGCACAAGGCGACTATTTTAAAGGGGATGGCGGCCAAATTGAAATCAGGTACGTTTTTTTTATTTTTATAGGCACAGTCCAAGAACTTTTTTTCCGCACCTGGTATATTGCCAATAGTTAGCATGATTATTTAGAAACCAAGACACATTGTAGGGAAACTTACCATGCAAGACCAAGTTGCACTCCAAGGTCCAAATTCCATGCGATCTGTAAAGGGCAGTCACCATATAACCACTGACAGAGAATATTGGCCAAGAAGGCTTATTCATGTATGGGACAGTAGAATGCATTAGAGTGGGAAATATTTCAGCATCAACTTTGTAAAGTGGATCAATCCCCACCTTTGTAAATCAGTAAAACGAATTAAGGGCACGCTGTGTGTTGAGTGTCAGGAGCCCCCCCTCGAGGACCGGCACCCGACGGTCCAGGGAGGTTCGGGTGTGTGTCGAAGAACTCTTGGATTCAAGGAGTTGTCATAAATGTCCCTCCGAGAGACCCAGGACCGCTCCTCCGGTCCATAGACCTCCCAGTCTACACGGAACTCCAATCCATGACCTCGTCGTCGAACATCAAGGAGTTTTTTGACTATGTAGGTCAGAGTGCCATCAATCCTTCGAGGTGGAGGAGGGTTCTGGGATGCTGGAGACAGCGGAGAAGAGAAGGCTTTGCGTAGCAAAGAGACATGAAAAACAGGGCTGACCCTCATTGACCGAGGGATAGACAACATGTAAGACACCGGATTAATTCTGCGTGACACTCTGAATGGTCCCACATACCTGGGTGAGAGTTTTTTGGATACTGCAGGCATAGGCAATCCCTTTGTAGACACCCAGACCCGATCACCAGGGTTGTAGAGCACTGCCACCCTTCTTTTTCGATCCGCCTGGCGTTTGTGTTGGTTTGTGACCCTGATGAGGTTCTGGCGGACCTTTTTCCAGAGACGACGAAGGCGCTGGACTGAGGCTTTCGCTGCAGGCACCGGAACCTCTGTTGGAAAGGCAGGGAACAACACTGGAGGGTATTCTGTAAGCACTTCAAAAGGAGACATTCCGAAGGATGAAGATTCTAACTGGTTGTGAGCCAACTCTGCCCACATCAGGTAACTTGCCCAGGTGGTAGGGTTAGAAGAACAATATGATCGGAAATATTTCTCCATCTCTTGGTTGACTCGTTCAGTCTGGCCATTAGTCTGGGGGTGATACCCAGAGGTGAGACGAACAGTTACCCCCATTAGCTGCCAAAAAGCCCTCCAGAATCTTGCAATGAACTGTGGACCCCTGTCAGATAGGATTTCCTTAGGCGTGCGGTGGTAGCGAACCACCTCTTTAACTAGCGTTTCTGCTGTCTGCCGGGCCGTTCGGAGCTTCTGTAGGGGTACAAAGCGAGAGGTTTTTGAAAAACGATCAACAATGACAAGTACAACTGTAAAACCATTGGAGAGGGGCAACCCCGTAACAAAGTCAAGAGAGACATGTGACCAGGGGCGACGGGGTATGGGCAGGGGGTGCAAGAGCCCTTGGGGGCGCTGGTTGTCGACCTTGTGGGCAGCACATACGGAACAGGCTGCGGCATAACCCGCGACATCCTCCCTCATAGACGGCCACCAGAATGTGCGGCTAATTAGTTCCATGGTTCGGTGTCGCCCGGGGTGGCCCACCAGGCGAGAATCATGACCCCACTCCAGCACAAGTGGCCGTTGTGCCGTTGGAACGAAAGTCTTGGAGGATGGTGTGTTAGGTGGTGGTTGTTCTAGGCGGTGGCCATCTTGCACTTGCTCCATTAGTATCCAACAGACCGGGGCAACAACACAGGTGTCGGGAACGATTGGTTCTGGTGTTCCTAGAAGGCTATCTGGGGCAAACTGGCGAGAGAGGGCATCGGCCTTGCCGTTCTTGGACCCTGGTCGAAAAGAGAGTGTGTAATTGAAGCGTGTGAAGAAAAGGGCCCACCGGGCTTGACGAGGATTGAGTCTGCGGGCCTCACGGATATACTCAAGGTTTTTATGATCTGTCCAAACCATGAACAGATGCTGGGCCCCTTCTAGCCAGCTGCTTTATAGTCATGGGTGTAGCCCACTCCAGGACTGCTGTTACTTTTGACTGATCCATTATTAATCCCTGGGGAGAGACCACAAAGCCAAGAAAGGTGGTGCTAGTAGTGTGGAACTCACCTTTTTCCAGTTTGAAGAAGAGCCGATTTTGGAGTAGTCGCTGAAGCACTTGCCGGACGTGTTGAACGTGAGAATCTAGGTCAGAGGAAAACATTAAAATGACGTCCAAATAAACAAACACAAAGTGATCCAAAAAATCCCTCAGCACATCATTAACAAGGGCTTGGAACACAGCAGGGCAATTAGACAGGCCAAAAGGCATTACCAGGTACTCATAATGCCCCGAGGGGTTATGAACCCTGTCTTCCACTCGTCGCCCTCTCGGATTCTGACGAGGTGGTAGGCATTCCGGAGGTCTAACTTTGTGAAGATTGTGGCTCCTCTGAGACGTTCAAAGGCTGTGTTCAACAGTGGCAGGGGATACTTATTCTTCACAGTTATTTTATTCAGCCCCCTGTAATCAATGCATGAACGGAGCCCACCATCTTTTTTGCCCACGAAAAAGAATCCAGCCGCAGCAATAGAAGTGGACGGCCGGATAAGTCCATTTTGGAGAGCTTCCTGAATGTAAGGATCCATTGCTTTTGTTTCAGGGATGGACAGGGAGTAAAGCCTACCTCGTGGGAGTGCTGTGCCAGGAAGGAGGTCAATTGCCATATCATAACTACGATGTGGAGGGAGCAAGGCTGCACTTTCCTTACAGAAAACCGCACTGAGGTCACTTTACATGACGGGCACCTTTGGGGTATCAGCTAGTGGGGTCAGGGCAGCTGCAGCGGCAATACTAGAGATTGTGGGCTTTTCTGGTGGCCGATGGGCTGTAAAGGCAGGTCCTCACTGAGTAAGAGTGCTAGTGGCCCAATCGAAGGAGTGTTGATGGGTTATGAGCCAGGGGTATCCTAAGACAATGGGATCTTGAGGAGTGTCAATCAAAAAGAAAACACGGCTTTCCAAGTGTGTGTCAAGTGTAAGCATCTGCAGGGGCCGGGTGCAGAACTCTAGTCGTCCAGACCCCAGGGGACGTCCGTCTAGGGCCTGTACTGCTCTTGGAGCCTCACAACGAGTGATCGGCACCTGTAACTGGCGTGCTAGTGTTTGGTCCATCAAATTAACTGCTGCCCCTGAATCCACCAAGGCTTGTAGACTTACTTGAGACCACTTGCTGGAACCCCAGGTTAGACGCACAGGCAGGGAACAGCGAGACGTGGGAGCAGAGGTGACATCTCCGCTCACCAGGAGGCCCCCGGTGGGCGCGGCCTTTTCCCTGGAGGTTTGGACAGTTAGTGCACAGGACCCTGGCCTCCACAATACATGCAAAGGCCCTGTCAAATCCGGCACTGTCTCTCCTCTTGGCTTAGCCGAGAACGACCTAGCTGCATAGGCTCCCCCCCCATTATGGTCTACGGGGGAACCGGCCCGATGTGGTGGCATTAATGGCAAGGGAGAACCTTGGACCCGGGTTGGCGGAAGAGAGCGAAACTCTCTGCATTCTCTTCGTCTTTCTCGCATGCGTTTGTCCAACGCTGTGGCCAGAGTGATGATGTCATCCAAATCTTCGCCCCAGTCTCGATTCACCATCTCGTCTTTCAGTGACTCCCTCAACCCTTGGTAAAAAGTAGACACTAGAGCTTCACCCTCCCATCCGGTTTCTGCTGCCTTCCAGACGGAGCGCGTATCGAGGCTTGTATCGTTTTGCCGAAATGACATCACTGGTGAAGTCCGAAGCTTCATTTGAGTCAAGTGCTTCACGAAGTGGTTCGTTCGTTGACTTTTGGCGGGACGCTTCGACTTTATAAGATGTCCCAATTCCCATCTCGTATTCGTGGTTGTTGTCAGTGGTTGGAGACAGAGATAGTTAGAGACATAGCGATAGTTGGCGATTTAGCGGTAGTTGGAGATTTAGATTGTTTGAGATAGAGTTATGGTGCCAGTTAGGAAGAGAAAGTCGTCACCCGTGTGGGAACACTTTGATTTGATTTCTCCTAATAAGGTCTTTGTAGCTTGTATGACTTCCCTGACATTAGCCTATTATTGTGTTATTTCATGTTGTCACGGACCTTTAGTTTAATGAGTATCTTTTTTATTCGTAGGTGAAATGTATGATCTGTGACAAGCAACTGAGTTACAATAATAACACCTTCTCCATGTTGAAGCACTCTCACTACCCTTAGTTTTACAAATGTACTGACCAGTATTCCAAGAGCACTTTAACTAACCTCTGTTCCAACGGCATACAGAAGAGAGTAAATATAATTAGCAGCCGTTTATAATCAAACCATCGGATTAAAATTCGCTATGACTGGGAATCAAGTGTTCCGCGCATGAGGCGACGTCGCTAACCGTTGTGCCACCATACAATCCCTAAATCTAAAAGTCAAACAATTACTAGAAGAAAGAATAGAACAATAAAGCCTTTATTGTCATTTTATTCGCATACAACGAAATTTGAATTAATGAAGGTACGTTTTTTTCACCATACGTTTGTGTTTATGTTATTTTAGCAGGCCTTGCGCACCACAACAAATTGAACAAATTCACTGTCCCGAGAAAACCTTTTTTCAACACGTTTGGCTGGAAAGCTTCGAAGGTTCATGAAGCTTAATTTCGCCGTCACTAGTAAACAGTCCAAAACGTAATCCGAAATCCGAAGTTGAGGCAAGCAGGGTCAAGCACAGATAAAGAGTTCACGTATCCAAGAGTTTCCAAGTAATTCCAAGAGAAGTTTCCAAGCGAAGTAGCGCCCGTAGCATGCAAACCGTGAATGAGCACTGACAAACAATTCAGGGTTCCTTTTAAGCATGGCCGCTCACTTCCTCACCAGCTTGGCTGAGCCGGCCTTGCTCCGACTCCTTAGTGCCCTCTGCTGTCCTGGAGGGCACGCTGTGTGTTGAGTCGTGACAATGAGATATTTAGTTTAGTATTAAATATGTAAAGACATGGCACATGAATTATATGATTGCTGAAAATTAAACATTTTTGTTACAATAAACGATTTTTAATTTAGGTTAGGTTTAGGTTTAGATTTAGGTTTAACTGTGACAGGTACAGATCCAATTAAATGTAAAATTACAGATCAAACTGGTAACAACCATAAACAATGATAATTGTATTAAATGAAATGGTTGCCAATTGTGAAATACTGTATAATGGTTGCTAATTAAACCAAATAAATGCATTGATTGCAAATAATCTGAAAAACCGTGAGTGAGTGAGTGAGTGAGTGAGTGAGGAAAAGATAGAGCAAATAGGGAGAGCTCAAGAGAAGTGCTCAATGATGGTGAGAATAATAGAAAAGAGGGAGGAAAGGAGAAGAGAGGAGAGGCTGAGAGAATGGGGCCAGCCTTGTTTGGTGGTGGCAGATAGAAGGACAGAATGAGAGCAAGGCTGAAGAGGAGACTTGGGGCCTTCAAATGCCTCCTTTTATACTCCAAACCCCATTTCCATACATTTGCTACAAACAAATCCAATGTCACTACACCATGCCCCTGATGCCTTAAGACAATACCTTTTTTGCCCAAATAACCCCTTGATTGGTCATCTGGAGCTGCTGGGTCAAGGAGGCTGATTTGCATAGAGAACTAAAATGAGACCTACGTACTGTATATGCTGGCAACGTAGATTGGTATGAAACCAAGAGAACTAAAATTAGACCTATGTGCTGGCACCGTAGATTGGCATGAAACATGAGAACTAAAATGAGACCTATGTGCTGGCACCGTAGATTGGCATGAAACATGAGAACTAAAATGAGACCTATGTGCTGGCACCGTAGATTGGCATGAAACATGATGTAAAAAGGTGAAGTCCCTCCCCCTTCTCACTGTGGTCCAGGAGGGAAGAAGGACTGGACTCCCCTACCTAAATGGTTGGGTCTGGATTCCCCCACCCCTTTGGAGGGGTCCAATTACCTTTTAATTGGACCCAGGTGGCCTTACTTAAGGTGCACCTCATTGTTTCATGGAGGAGAAGGACAGACTGAACATGCTGGATGGAGCTTGGACAAGGTACTAGACGAAACCTGAATGCTCAGAGGTGTACCTTGTCTAGTATAGGCTTTAGTGTGTTCAGTTTGTGTTTGTATGTTTTGGGGTTTTACAAAAACCCTGTTGTAAATAAATATAGCTATTTTTATGGAAGCCACTGTCTCCTGCGTTGTGTGTTCCTGCCTGCAACCCCATTTTACCAGACTACATCCCACATGGTGAGATGGCCGGCGCGAGCGGTCTTTCACACATGAGAACTAAAATGAGACCTATGTGCTGGCACCGTAGATTGGCATGAAACATGAGAACTAAAATGAGACCTATGTGCTGGCACCGTAGATTGGCATGAAACATGAGAACTAAAATGAGACATACGTATGTGCTGGCACCAGAGATTGGCATGGAACCATGATCACAGTGCTGCCCATATTGTAGGGATGAATTGGTTTGCATTTACACATTTCTTTAGATATCACAGACAGGCTGAGCTTCTCCTGCACCTAGGTGTCGGGCTGAAAATGCTTATCAGTTGGTTACCTCACAACAAGTGGTGATTGATTACACCAGATGGATGGGTTTTGTTGGAGCTGTAAACAATGCAAGTCCTGTTGTTAAGAACTGAGACCTTTTTTACCCTCTGGTCAGACTTTGGAAATCCGGGTGTCCATTTTGTAGATTTCTCAGTGTGCATCAAAAGAGAGTTTGAGAGACTTTAGTCTGTTCAGAAAAGGTAGCTCTCTGTTTACAGTATTTCTCAATTGCTTTGGCACATTTTTCCATTCACTGTTTACTTTTGCAAAACAGCTCAAACACAGCCCTTAACAGAAGCTGAAATGACCAAAACACTATATGATGTTTTCAGAATGACACCACTTTCTCAAAACTTATCACACACCCATCAAAACCAAACATTTCCATCAAAACCTACAATTTGTGCTCAATTGAAAATGTATGTTTTCTCATTTATTTAACAATGGATAACAAAATTCAAACTACAGCTATCAATATCAACCTCTGAATCCAACACTTCAACTTTTGTGCAACACCCTCACAGTATTGACTATTTTACCAATGACAACATACTACACTTTGGGTTTTGTACTGAGCACTCTTACTTAGGGAATATACTGTCAGAAAGTATTTGAAATATGAAAATTTGTATACAGTAAAATATTGTAGTACTGTTTTTGTATTGCTGAATACTGTAAAAGATTTTGTAAACAAGGTCCTGTCAACACCATTGATTTACATTTGTTCTATAGTGTACAAAATGGCAAAGATTCTGACAAAAAAATGATTTATTTTGCAGTAATTTTTTCACATTCTCCACAGAAATCAAAATGACAGGCTGCAATATGCAGAAAAAAAGGTCAAATATCAAACAAAAAGGTCCATAAAAGCAAATGAAAAGCCTGTAAATATTCATTTTTAGGGGTTGTCGAGGAGGGCCTGACGATCAGGCCACATGTTTTCATCCACATCACAATTTATGTTTTCCATAGTAATGCATCTCGGGAAAAAACTTCTGGAATGGCGAATCCATCCCTGGCAGCTTTCAGCGCCAATTGCCAAGCAGGCTGCATTCATTGCATCTATCAATGACATCTGGTCATAAGGCCTGTTGTCATACTTTCCACCTCCAGCAGGAGAAAAACTCCTCGATCGTGTTTAGCATCGGGGAGTATGCTGGAAGAAACAGCATCATCATCCTTGGGTGGGCAGTGAACCAGTCATTCACCACTCGTGAATGGTGAAATGCCACATTGTCCCAAATTATCACAAAGCGGGACATGTTCGCCCTGAACAGGCCTCGCTCATGTGGTAGCACCAGCCTTTCATGTAAGGCATCGAGAAATGTCATTAGGCGATCGCTGTTGTATGGGCCTATGCATGGGATATGGCACAGGACTCCATTTGTGGATATGGCGGCGCATATCGTGATGTTGGCACCCCTCTGCCCTGGCACGGTTACTGTTGCCCTGTGACCAATGATGTTACGGCCACATCTCCTTATTTTGGCGAGGTTAAATCCTGCCTCATCCACATAGATAAAGACGTAATGGGTTGCGTCTGCTTCCAGATCCATTACTCTCTACATTCAAAAAGACATTCAGAGTAAATTACCACATATACAGAAGGTGCTGTTTTCTACAGTAATTGAATGTTATGCAGCAAGACAAATCCAAATGCAGTGACAGATCCGTACCTGTACATACTGTGCATGCGCTGCCTTCACATCGTCCCTATTCCGTTGAAATGGTACCATGTATAGTTGCTTCGTTGCCACCAGATTGCGTTTGAGGATGCGGCCAATTGTTGACAAGCTGACTCTGTTGACATTGATAAATGTCCCCTGGTCAGCTAAGACCGCTTCCTTGATCTCCCGCAACCTGATGGCATTGTTAGCAACTACCATGTCCACAATAGCAGCCTCCTGTTCTGCAGTGAATATTCTGCCCCTGCCACCAGTGTGGGCCAGTGTGTTGATTCTGTAAAAAATAGTGCAATAGGCTGTAAATACTGTTAAATATACAGTAATCAGAATTCTATCTGTATATTTTGAAAGTCAGTTACTCTATTGTAATACAGTACTGCATTGTATTGTGGCTACACACTTTACAAAAGTATAGAAATGCTTGTCACAAGAGTGCACATACAGTGAAACACAGTTCAGTAAATTGACTGTAAAGACAGGCAAAGTGACTTACCTATTGTCATTGCGGAACGTTCGAACAATTGATGCCACAGTATGGCGGCTCAGGTTTGGCTGAACTCTTTCGCCAGCCTCTCTCATGGAAGACCATGGATTTACAACATGGTCAATGATGGTTGTCCTAATTTCGTTTGAGCATCTAATTCTATGTCCTCTGACAGGGGCCCCTCGACCTCGACCTCGACCTCGACCTCGACCTCGACCTCGATCCATGCTTGCTTTCAACTTCAACCTATTGACCTCTTTTATAGGTTGAGAACAACTTGATTTGTTGTGCACAGAGAGTTCACACAGGTGCTGACGATATTTAGAATTGAGAGAGCAGTTTCAGTAGGCTGCTACTAAGTGCCTTCGATGTGTTGACATGGTTATTCAATTAGGTTTCGTGTCTTTCTCTGAGAAGTGTGTTAACTGTTTTGAAAAGTGTGTTAAAACTCAAAGAAATGTGTGTGAAAGCAATGAGAAATAGTTAACCCATTCGCCAGAGAAGACTCTTGCTGTGCAGAGTAGATGTGAGCATTAGATGAAGTTGACCCATGATTCGCTAAATGTGTGAAAGCAATTGAGAAAAACTGTAACAAGTCTAACTTTAGCTTCTGTAGGCTATGGAGGCTAGTTGCAGAGCTGAGATAAGCTATCCAACTACCAAGCCTGTTCATGACTAATCAACAGCATGCACACTATCCACTATGAAAGCTAGTCGTCGTAGAATGTGTTTGAAACAAATCACATTTACTAAACACAAAGATAATCCTTTAAAGAAACCACCTTGCGCAGAACCCAGCTGATAAGGGGGGCATCTGCTTAGGGACTGGACAGGTAGGGAAGGGAGGAGGAGAGGAGAGAATCAGAAGCAAGCAGATGAATTTCATACATAAATCCGTCAGGATAAACCTTATTAGTGTACAGACACCCTCAGCACCTATGCTCGGGCCCATTTCTGCCTGTGCTGTGTCCAGCTACAATGAAGCCTCCATCCACTGCAGTTTAACAGAGCTAGTAACTGACAATTTAGGGGAACACCAACTGCCTTCCTACCCAAATATCCTTTTTGTCCCATCAATAAAATGGCTTGTGAAAATCTCCAACCAAATGACCAAATTAACTCCCTGCTGTGGAGTCTCCTACACCATTCAGTGGGATATCGTATTAAACAAGTATTAGAGAGAATGACCAAGCACCAGTACTTTTATGTCATTCATGAAAGTTATTGGAATGCTCTGGTTTGGTGTTCCACCACCTTCTCCAGGCCAGGATGAGGGTAAACTCTGTTTTGATTGGTCCACTCCAATATTAGGCCAGGATGAGGGTACACTCTGTTTTGATTGGTCGACCACCTTCTCCAGGCCAGGATGAGGGTAAACTCTGTTTTGATTGGTCCACTCCAATATTAGGCCAGGATGAGGGTACACTCTGTTTTGATTGGTCGACCACCTTCTCCAGGCCAGGATGAGGGTAAACTCTGTTTTGATTGGTCCACTCCAATATTAGGCCAGGATGAGGGTCCACTCCAAGAATAAATCCTAAGTTTGTCTACTTCTGGTCTGCGATTGGGTCCTTTTCCAGCTGAAGCGTAATAGTACGAACCGACCAAGATGGACCCAGCAGACCTGAACCTGGTGAAAGACAGACCAATACAATTGGACCCATATTGTAAAGTTTTGGATTTTGAGGCTAATGAGGCCATACATCTGCTCCCGTGGGAGATCTTTTGGGATGGTGATTCAGCGAGTGGGGAGGACTGGGTCACCGATGACGAGTTCTCAGAGGATGAGTGGCCCGAACTTGGACCCAGCCAAGACACTCTGTTTGAGGGTAGTCGGTTGGCTATCCGGCGAACCCCGTTCAGAACGCCTCCTCTGGTCTCGTCCCCACCGGTTCCAGCACTCCCGTATGACATCGAGGAGGATGATATAACCTGATTGGTCCCGCCCGTGCCCCTGTCTCCAGTGTTCGAGGATTCCCTGTCCCGGTTTCTTCTGTCCCAGGTGCAACAATCTGTCAGTACTGTCAGGATCCTGCTCTGTCCGTTTTGTGTTTGCCTATTTTGTCATGTGCTTCTTGTGTGTGTTCTATGCCATGTGTTTCCCTGTGTTTGTCCCCGCCCCCACCTGCCTTCCACCATGTCCTGGTTTTGTCCATCACCTACCACACCTGCCTCGTTAATCACCCGGTTTGTTTCGCTGATTGGTTTCTCCTGTGTCTTGTTAATTCCCCTTGTTTAGTTCACCTGTGTCTGGTTGTCTAGTTCCCCCTCTGTTATTTAAGTTCAGTCTGTCCTGTGTCCTCTGTCGGTTCGTAAGTGTAAGGTTAGTCTTCAGTCCCAGCCTGCTTTTGGAATCCTGAGTTTTTGCCCTGATCTTCTGTGTTTTTTGAGAATAAATCCTAAGTTTGTCTACTTCTGGTCTGCGATTGGGTCCTTTTCCAGCTGGAGCGTAACAAATTCCTTTCTCATTAGTATAGCTTCCCCTCTCGCATTGAAAGGATGAAAGGCTACAATAGAGTTGCTTGAATGACTAACTGTATTATTCTGCTGTTTTGTTGTGCAGAGACATACATATGATGGGTCTTGATGCAGCAGTTATGTCTAAGAAGGATACAGACAGCAACAACCCCCCTGTTTCAGGAGACCTCAGGTGAGCTCACATGCCAGAGCAGCTTTCAGATCGATACATTTCTGAGATACACTGCCTCTTATAAGTCAATTATATTTCAAGTAGAAACACACAGAGAAGTTACACTTTTAAGAACATACACAGAGTTAGAACCGTCAGCACTTAAGAATCAAAGATATATAGAAACAGAAAGGTCATGTTTCAGCAAACAAAGGCATATGATTAACACACATTCATACTTGATTAAAGTCAGATTTTCATATTTTCCTATCAGTACTACCATTCCTGGCCTTCTTATACTCTTTATTAGGTTTCTTACCAATGAACTCAGCCCAAACCACTTACTGTAGAGATCTCAGCCGAACTTGTAAAAGACACTTGATGTATTTTCACGTTCTGAACTACATACTTTTAAGGAGTTAGATAAAACGAATACAACTCCTCTCACAGACCTTAGAGCAGGGGTGTCAAATTCATTTTAGTTAAGGGGCCACATACTGCCCACTTTGATCTCAAGTGGGCCAGACCAGTAAAATCATAGCATATTAATGCATACATAACGACAATATTTCTCTATGTTTAAATCATTGGTGAAGGTTTTTGGATGATAAACCCTATTTTAAGGTCTTTCTACAATAAACTAGAAACATAAATACCAAAAACTCAGACATCAGCCCACTGGGCTCTCCTCTGCAGATTCCCTTGCTTTGTGGCGCGTTTGACGTCAAGCGCTTCACAAAGCGAGCAGCGAGCGCTGCTGCCTGTGGCAATGAGCGCTTCTGCCTCTAGAGCAGACATCGCATTTACGCTGTTTTTGAAGCAATTACTGGATCGATTAACAAAATTACAAAACGTTTGTACTCAAACCTCCATATTCATAAGAGACATTCTGATTCATAACCCTTGAAATTTATTAAGAAAAACAAGTGCAATTTCACCAATATAGAAATGCAATTTATGTCTTTCTGTAATTTTCACACTTTCACAAAGTCTTGGGCGGGCCGAGCAGGACCCTCTGGTGGGCCCGCGGGCTGTATGTTTGACACCCCTGCCTTAGACATTGGCCATGTGACATCTTAATGAGGTCATCAAACTGGCTCGCTGCTAGGTGTCACAGCTCCCCTTCTCTCTGTCACTCTCCACTCATCTGTAGAACTGGCACTACTGAGAAGTCAAAAACCTTCCATATTCTTTTTCTCCATCTCTTTAACTTTCCATTCTCCTTCCCTTTCTTACCTTCCATTTCTCTTCTTCAATCCACTTTCTCTTTATCTCTCTCTCTCTCAATCCATTTTTCTACTACAGTTTTTTTGCATAACACGAGTCTGAAGGATCGTGTTACCTGCAACTTAGTTCCCTATCAGCTTGGTTTGATTAAACTACAAGCTAACTATCCCCCCAAGTTTCTCTAGGCCTTATCAGTCATTTCTAGGCCTTATCAATTTGGCCCAGGCCCTGCGTAGGGGCCTGAGCCGATGCACCCATCAATGGTGCTTGCATGTGAACTTTCTCTGCTCCCTTCTTTATTATCCAACTGGGTCTGACCCAACCTTTGCTGTCTCTCAACATCCTGTTTCTCCAAACGGTCCTCTATCCTCCTCTGCATATTGACAAAATGAGTGACAGCATCTCTTAATTCAGCTCTTGGCATAGAACCGACCCGAAGATCATTCTCAATGGTAATGGAACTCATTCCAGAATTCAGCCAAAAGGTCTTTGGAACTTGTCTCCCACACCACACACTCTCTCACCAATGCCAAAACTAAACCACATGTAAACCAGAATAGCAACTACACATAGGCCAGGATGTAAGTTCCTTTTTTATGTATTAGGGGTGAAGTTTGAATTATGTTTATGTGCCCACATAGCATCTCTAAACTAAATAAACTTTGTGTTTGTTTGTGTGTTTGTTTGTGTGTGTGTGTGTGTGTGTGTTTTGGCAAGTATATGTTTATATGTTTCAGAGCCCTGTCCTCTTCCAGCCTGTCAGACTCCTCTATTCCCCTCACCGGAGACACAGAAACAGATGAAGACATACTGGCCTTCATCAGGGCTCGACAGAACCTGCTTAACAGCACTGGTACAGTAAAGTAAAGCCTATCTCTGTGTTCTTAACAGCACTGGTACAGTAAAGTAAAGCCTATCTCTGTGTTCTTAACAGCACTGGTACAGTAAAGTAAAGCCTATCTCTGTGTTCTTAACAGCACTGGTACAGTAAAGTAAAGCCTATCTCTGTGTTCTTAACAGCACTGGTACAGTAAAGTAAAGCCTATCTCTGTGTTCTTAACAGCACTGGTACAGTAAAGTAAAGCCTATCTCTTTGTTCTTAACATCATTGGTACAGTAAAGTAAAGCCTATCTCTTAACATCATTGGTACAGTAAAGTAAAGCATATCTCTGTGTTCTTAACAGCACTGGTACAGTAAAGTAAAGCCTATCTCTGTGTTCTTAACAGCACTGGTACAGTAAAGTAAAGCCTATCTCTTAAGAGCACTGGTACAGTAAAGTAAAGCCTATCTCTGTGTTCTTAACAGCACTGGTACAGTAAAGTAAAGCCTATATCTGTGTTCTTAACAGCACTGGTACAGTAAAGTAAAGCCTATCTCTTAAGAGCACTGGTACAGTAAAGTAAAGCCTATCTCTTAACAGCACTGGTACAGTAAAGTAAAGCCTATCTCTTAACAGCACTGGTACAGTAAAGTAAAGCCTATCTCTTAACAGCACTGGTACAGTAAAGTAAAGCCTATCTCTTAACAGCACTGGTACAGTAAAGTAAAGCCTATCTCTGTGGCATTTGAACAAACAGAATACACTGCCAAATACACATAGACAATGCTATTTGTTGGGGTCACACCGATACTGATACAGATATACTTTCCTTTGTCAGAATCTTACAGAGCTTGCTTAATTCTCTGGAGTTGGGGCCTTATGATTCCAAAGTAGGAAAAATAATTTTAAAAGGAAAGTACATGAGCACATTTCTCAGTCACAGTCACAGTACACACACATACACACCCCAGTCACAGTACACACATACACACACCCCAGTCACAGCACACACACACACACCCCAGTCACAGTACACACACACACACACCCCAGTCACAGTACACACACACACACCCCAGTCACAGTACACACACACACACACATACACACCCCAGTCACAGCACACACACACACACACCCCAGTCACAGCACACACACACACACCCCAGTCACAGCACACACATACACACCCCAGTCACAGCACACACATACACACCCCAGTCACAGTACACACACACACCCCCCAGTCACAGTACACACACATACACACCCCAGTCACAGTACACACACACACACACCCAGTCACAGTACACACACACACCACACACCAGTCACAGTACACACCCCAGTCACAGTACACACACACACACACCCCAGTCACAGTACACACACACACACACACCCCAGTCACAGTACACACACATACACACCCCAGTCACAGCACACACACATACACACACTCCAGTCACAGTACACACATACACACACCCCAGTCACAGTACACACACATACACACCCCAGTCACAGTACACACACACCCCCCAGTCACAGTACACACACACACACCCCAGTCACAGTACACACACATACACACCCCAGTCACAGTACACACACACACACCCCAGTCACAGCACACACGCACACACCCCAGTCACAGTACACACACACACACACACACACACATACACACCCCAGTCACAGCACACACACACACACACATACACACCCCAGTCACAGTACACACACACCCCCCAGTCACAGTACACATACACACCCCAGTCACAGCACACACACACACACCCCAGTCACAGCACACACACACACACCCCAGTCACAGTACACACACACACACACCCCAGTCACAGTACACACACACACACACACATACACACCCCAGTCACAGCACACACACACACACACCCCAGTCACAGCACACACACACACACCCCAGTCACAGTACACACACACACACACATACACACCCCAGTCACAGCACACACACACACACACACACACACACACACACCCCAGTCCACAGCACACACATACACACCCCAGTCACAGTACACACACACACACCCCAGTCACAGTACACACACATACACACCCCAGTCACAGTACACACACACACACACCCCAGTCACAGTACACACACACACCCACACACCAGTCACACACACATACACACCCCAGTCACAGTACACACCCCAGTCACAGTACACACACACACACACCCCAGTCACAGTACACACACACACACACACACACCCCAGTCACAGTACACACACATACACACCCCAGTCACAGCACACACACATACACACACTCCAGTCACAGTACACACATACACACACCCCAGTCACAGTACACACACACACCCCAGTCACAGTACACACACATACACACCCCAGTCACAGTACACACACATACACACCCCAGTCACAGTACACACACATACACACCCCAGTCACAGTACACACACACACACACCCAGTCACAGTACACACACACACACACCCCAGTCACAGTACACACACACACACACCCCAGTCACAGTACACACACATACACACCCCAGTCACAGTACAAACACACACACACCCCAGTCACAGTACACACACACATACACACCCCAGTCACAGTACACACACATACACACCCCAGTCACAGTACACACACACATACACACCCCAGTCACACACACATACACACCCCAGTCACAGTACACACCCCAGTCACAGTACACACACACACACACACCCCAGTCACAGTACACACACACACACACCCCAGTCACAGTACACACACATACACACCCCAGTCACAGCACACACACATACACACACCCCAGTCACAGCACACACACATACACACCCCAGTCACACACACACACACACACACACACACCCCAGTCACAGTACACACACACACCCCAGTCACAGCAAACACACACACCCCAGTCACAGTACACACACACACACACACACCCCAGTCACACACACACACACACACACACACACACACACACACACACACCCCCCAGTCACAGTACACACACACACCCCAGTCACAGCACACACACACACACCCCAGTCACAGTACACACACACACCCCAGTCACAGTACACACACACACACACACCCCAGTCACAGTACACACACACACACACCCCAGTCACAGCACACACACACACACACACACCAGTCACAACACACACACACACACCCCAGTCACAGTACACACACACACACACCCCAGTCACAGTACACACACACACCCCCAGTCACAGTACACACACATACACACCCCAGTCACAGTACACACACACACATACACACCCCAGTCACAGTACACACACACACACACACACCCCAGTCACAGTACACTCACACACCCCAGTCACAGTACACACACACACGCACCCCAGTCACAGTACACACACACACACACCCCAGTCACAGTACACACACACATACACACCCCAGTCACAGTACACACACACATACACACCCCAGTCACAGTACACACACACACACACACCCCAGTCACAGTACACACACACATACACACCCCAGTCACAGTACACACACACACACACCCCAGTCACAGCACACACACACACACACACCCCAGTCACAGTACACATACACACACACACCCCAGTCACAGTACACACACACACACACCCCAGTCACAGTACACACACACATACACACCCCAGTCACAGTACACACACATACACACCCCAGTCACAGTACACACACACACGCACCCCAGTCACAGCACACACACACACACACACCCCAGTCACAGTACACATACACACCCCAGTCACAGTACACACATACACACACACCCCAGTCACAGTACACACACATACACACCCCAGTCACAGCACACACACACACCCCAGTCACAGTACACACACATACACACCCCAGTCACACACACATACACACCCCAGTCACAGTACACACACACACACACACACACACCCCAGTCACAGTACACACACACACACACCCCAGTCACAGTACACACACACACACACCCCAGTCACAGTACACACACACACCCCAGTCACAGTACACATACACACCCCAGTCACAGTACACATACACACCCCAGTCACAGTACACACACACACACACCCCAGTCACAGTACACACACACACCCCAGTCACAGTACACACACATACACACACCCCAGTCACAGTACACACACACACACATACACACCCCAGTCACAGTACACACACATACACACACCCCAGTCACAGTACAAACACATATACACCCCAGTCACAGTACACACACACACACACACACACCCCAGTCACAGTACACACACATACACACACCCCAGTCACAGTACACACACATACACACCCCAGTCACAGTACACACACACACCCCAGTCACAGTACACACACACACACACCCCAGTCACAGTACACACACACACCCCAGTCACAGTACACACACACACCCCAGTCACAGTACACACACCCCAGTCACAGTACACATACACACCCCAGTCACAGTACACACACACACACACCCCAGTCACAGTACACACACACACACATACACACCCCAGTCACAGTACACACACATACACACACCCCAGTCACAGTACAAACACATATACACCCCAGTCACAGTACACACACACACACACACCCCAGTCACAGTACACACACATACACACACCCCAGTCACAGTACACACACACACCCCAGTCACAGTACACACACACACACACCCCAGTCACAGTACACACACACACACACCCCAGTCACAGCACACACACACACACACACACACCAGTCACAGCACACACACACACCCCAGTCACAGTACACACACACACACACACACACCAGTCACAGTACACACACACACCCCAGTCACAGTACACACACATACACACCCCAGTCACAGTACACACACACACATACACACCCCAGTCACAGTACACACACACACACCCCAGTCACAGCACACACACACACACACCCCAGTCACAGTACACATACACACACACCCCAGTCACAGTACACATACACACACACACCCCAGTCACAGTACACACACATACACACACCCCAGTCACAGTACATACACACACATACACACCCCAGTCACAGTACACACACCCCAGTCACAGCACACACACACACCCCATTCATTTTGAATTCCATTAGCATGGTAAGTTTCATGTGGTGTCAGTATTACCGGAGGAGCAGGTTTAAGCAAAGAAAAAATGCGGTCCAGGTTCAAGCAAAATTGACTTACTTCGATCCAAGCATAGCAATTGTGATGATGGCCTGTAGGTTGGTCAGGGAAATAGAATGACGCTGGAAGGCTGGACATGATCATTAACTAGGAACTTGGGAGGGCTGATAATGACACTGAGACAAAATGACTTGATTCAGCTGAGCATCAACTTAATTAGTGTAAACATTATGCCCTGTAAGATTCATAGATACACCTCTGGAGGGATCATTAAGCAGTACGCATTCACTGCATATGAACTCAATAACTACCAGAGGGTTCTGGAACACTGACTATAGGGCTGGGAGCAGGCAGGTTATTCAGAAACCGATGAACAGGGCAACAGGATCTGAAATGAAAGGAGACAAGACATGATAAGACATGAAAGCAAAACCAGATGAGAAAAACAAACTAGAATTCAGGGGAATTTGTGAGAGGAGGAGGAAACAGATGTTGAGGAACAGCCAGTTGCTCGGAAATTGGAAATGAATACCTCTGAGTGGTAAGTGTTGTCATAAAGTGTTTCCAGTAACAATCTGCCCCACGTAAGTTGGCCTCACTTCAACCTAGCTGATTTGTGGACGGTCAGTATTCTCGTTGAAATGCATTGCTGCAAGGTACAACATACACCACAAGGCAAACAACCACAGAAACTGTTCATTTTGCCATTGTGAATTAGTCTGTGTACTTGTGTATCTACACACCAATAGAAAAGTAAGTAAATGGTCAAAACGAAATTATAGTGATAATGTAAAACTATACCATATGCTCAGTAAACTGCTATAGCACCCTTACTGCATTAGAGGGTAGAAGAGCCCGTAAGTGATTCGCATTTTGATGGTCGGCTGTTGACCGTTAAGGCTGAAATATACTTCTACGACTCCGTTACGGACGGACGGACAGAGATTCGACATATTCGACAGGATTCGACATTTATGGTTCCCCGAAGGCTGTGGGTGCTGAAAACAATTCACCGCCAGAAAAGTAGGTGGAGCAACGTTTTTTTGTCGAAGACGACCTTAGAAAAGCCTACCCCATGACGTCTTAGTGTGTGGAAGTCGTCGATTGTTTATTTACCTCCTCCCGGCTTTCACTAACACTACGCCAGGGGCGTAACTATAAGGGGTGCAGAAGGTGCGGTCTTAGGGGCCTGTAGCCGGGGCCAATAGACATATTTATGTCTAAATTGACGGGCCCCACCCTGTTACAAATACGAATAGGTGGGCCTTGGAGTAGATAAGGTTGAGAACCCCTGATTAAGTGTGTTCTTGGTCACATCAATTTGAAAGCTGGACCAAAGTGTTTGATTTCATTCAATTACAATTAGGCCAAATCAAAAGTTAAGTTGTAAGTACAGTCTGGAGTCTGGACAGTCTTTTTCTCTCAACGCTTCAATAGGTAGATCTTGCCTGTCACCAAGGCAGAGGTCGGTGATCTTGGGCCTAAAAAGATTGGTGGCCACTGTTAGAGAGTGTCTGTGTTAAAGGTCGGGATAGCTTTTGCGCTTAGAGCAAGATGTTGTCTCAATGGAGGACTCACGACCCAAATAAGGCCAAAGGCAGTAAAAACAATAACAATACTAAATAAATATAAATTAAACTTTTCAGAAAGACAAATACATGGGCATCATAGCCACAATACAAATACTCAAATTAGTCGACTAAATGAAATAAAAGGACCACATTAACTAGTCCGATGTGAGTGACTTACGTCTTATTAAACTGGCAACTCTCCTGAAACAAAGAAAAAGGCAGTTTAAATAGCCTCGACAGGCACCTGTAATTGGCTCATGCCAATAATGACTCTCAGGTGTGTCATTGGCAGGCACCAACACCTTTGGCTAACAGCAGCCATATTTAAACAAACAATGTCCCACATAGCTGGACTACACCATGGTAGTAACTAGGCTCGGTGACGGCATAGCCGACACATAATAAAGCAGCCAAAATGTATCAAAAATAACTCGGGTCATTTTAAAACTCGCACACAAGCGAAACGTTCAGAAAACAAACAAACGCACGCAAGACGAAACACTACACAACGGTAAGACAAACAATATGAACTATGACACTATGATGTATGATTTTAAACTAAATAAACGGAACAGTTGTGAGACAAGACATTGATGTTGTGTCATTATTTTAAACAGAAGTGCCGTGGTTAATGAACATATAAACTGTACACAGACACGAACATCAAACACACAAAACACACACAAAACACCTGCACCCAAACAATAGCAGGGCAGTGCACACGGAGTGATAATCCATAATCAGCATCTTGGCAAATTGAGAGACTGCGGACTGCTGAGCAATCTCTGCTCTAAAGCAGGCCCTGAATGATAGGAGTTGTGCACCAAACGTTATTCCTATGTCCCTGTCGTAGTGGTCAGAAAGACGTTTTGCCTGGTCATATAGCACATCATTGCCTGCAAGCTAATGACCACTATAACAGGCACAACTCCTATCCTTCAAACTGCCGAGCCCTTAACAGGTTGTTATAATTTCGGAGTCAGGTTGTTGCCGAGTGCCTGTTTTATTGTGTATGTGTTTTTCGATGTGCGTAAAGCTGCTGTGTGTGCAGCTGTACCAAATAATGCCTTTCATCAGTGTTTTAAGAATGTTTCAGCACTTTGATAGTCTGTTTACGTTACCGCGAGTCAAAGCACTATCCATGTTTCTGATCGCTTTCCCGTTGACCTGTCTACTTTCCCAATACACTCTTGATAAAAACGTGGGGCATCCTCTTCTGATAATATAGTAACCTAACCTGATGTAGAAACCAGAGTGAAATGTTCTCGAGGAAAGGTAAGAAACACATTACATAGAACCTCATGAGTGAAACCCTTTATTAACCTGACGGCCCGTCCTCTCGAAGCAGAAAGGTGCAATGTTTTGCTCCAAAATAAAACTTGAGGATGGATCGCAAAAGTCAATGACATGCGGTAATGCTTGTAACCAGTGAGCTACTAATATAGGCTAGTACCCTAACCTGATGTGCGTAGTGTTTGGGTTTTAAAAATGGCGGTATTGTGATATAGGGAATGAAACAGGAAATGTGAGATTCCGGAAATGATGTCGTTCAGAAATTATGTCGTTAGCGGACCAATCACAGCCAAGGGGTATCCGAAGGCTATCCGACATTCCGACAGATAGTCAGAAAAATCAGGAGGTGCACGTCAGCCTCTCCGAGGTGCTCGGAGAGGGCGTTCCACGTCGGAGAGGGCGTTCCCTGTGTCCGTCTCTGTAAAAACGGAGTAGCATAAAAAAGCCTGTAGACTTGATGTCTCCAGGCCATTGTTCATGATTGACACCTTTACAGCCCAAAACCAGTTCCCCAAAACCATTTGCCTACAGGGGTGCTGCAAACGCCGGCAAAGAACTCAGTGAGGGCAAAGTTAGATACACTTGTTTACCAAACTCCCATTAGAGATCATATCTGTAAAGTAGGCCTACTGTGTTGCATGTGGGTTACCTACTGTGTCACTGTCACACTGTTACACAAAGCTTAAGCTATACAGGCTAGCTTTTGGAATGGTAGGTAATAATGTTAGCATTTATAAATTGTCTATTCTTGTTAGGATATTCTGCAGTCTTTGAAGTAAAAGGATTCTATTATTTAGCCTATTCTACATGTTTACACATGGTTTCTAACACCCATATTGGTTCACTGTAGCTTACCAATCAAATCACCTAAATGGAAAATGACACCATGGTTTGGTGGCTCATTTTAGCTTAACCTCTAATGGCATATTAAATCTTATCTCTCCTCTACTTCCCAATATCACACTGTTTTGAAAGGATTAAGTAGAAATGTTCCTGTATCATTTGAATCAAATAGCCATTATTAAAGTGACTTTGTGGCAAATATTCCTCACAGTAGTTTGTATATACCGTATTTCCTTGTTCCTGAAAGAGAATGACATTTTTCTCAATCAAAAAACCTAAAAATGACAAGCATGAAACAGATAAACAGATGCCTTAAAGGTCCTCGGCTGGCAGATTTATTAAATAGTTTCCAGAAAACACAAATCTTATCTCCAAGAGGCTATGGTGTGGAAATAAGACTAATTGTCAAAAAGACCAAGAGTAGCCATCAACCCTTAACCTCAGAATTTTCTAACCAACTCGGTAGTGTTTATGCGTGATTTGACGTGGTCAAAGGGCTGGCAAATTGGGCCTACAGCTGAACGGTGAGTGTGGTTCTTTTGCTCTATCTATGAGTCCTGTCAGACATATCTTTTTGTATGCATTCATATTAAGAAAGTGGGAGGCCAGGATACATTAGATTGCAGGACATTTATGTGGTGCCACGAACAAGTTAACTCTGTCTTCTTACGTTTTCAGAGAACAAGTTAGCTCTGTCTTCTTACGCTTTCAGAGAACAAGTTAGCTCTGTCTTCTTACGGTTTTAGAGAACAAGTTAGCTCTGTCTTCTTACGCTTTCAGAGAACAAGTTAGCTCTGTCTTCTTACGTTTTCAGAGAACAAGTTAGCTCTGTCTTCTTACGCTTTCAGAGTGTGTTCTGGCCATGTACAGTCTATACAAATGAGAATATTTGATTGTTAACAAACTTGTATCATTCTATTTGTTTGAATATCCATAATTAAACATGAATACAGTATATTTTTTTTTATCCAAAATGGCATTTAACAGAGTAGGTTCAATGTATACAAGTTCAAGTAGTTACCAGGAAGAAGACGCAAGAAGACGCTGCTTAGTTTAACAGTTTGCCTGGTGTATTTTGGGAATTGGAGGAGCTTCTTAAAGCATGAATTTTAGTAAAAATACTACCATCCATGTCACATTTTCACAACAGAAGAAATCAATTTGTTAGTTTATGCATTCAAGATGTAGATGTTGGTCTGTGATTCAAGCTAAGTTTAATGTTGACTTACCCTAACCCTGCATTTGAAGTGCTCATATTGACAGTAGTTGCATTTGATGTGAAAGTATAACATTTTAAGTGTTTTGTCAAAGCCTATAGTTCTCTTTAAAAAACAGATTTAGCACTATTTGGAAAACCATGAACTTTTAAGGGCATTTTCTTTAAGCTTGGCGGTGACAGGCAAAATTAGAAATTGAAATCAGATTTTTGTTTTTCATGATAACTTCTTCAAATCAACATCATTTTGTAATTTGTAGAGGGTGACAGAGGGACAGAGCAGTGAGCACAAAGACAAAGCAAGAGACAGAGCAGTGAGCACAAAGACTGAGCAAGAGACAGAGCATGTCTCTAGGCGCTTCACAGAGCCCAAGGCCTGAACTGCCTAAAGCAAATACATAGACAGTGGTAATAGAATGAATGCACTTTTAACAGAAAGAAACCTTGATCAGAACCTAGCTCAAAGAAGGAGCCATCTGCCTGAGGCCAGCCCTAAACAGAGAGAGAAAGGAGGGAAGGGAGTCTTGGCACAGAGAGTCAGAAGCAAGCAGAAAGACTAACAGCAGGATCAAGTTACACCTAAAACTGTTACTGTATTGTTTGAATAACAATTGCATTCATCATCTGAAGCATAAAATCATTCATTAAACAATATGCTAGGCAAGCTGTTTTGTGAATTAAATGAAAAACGGTTAGGCCAGATATACCTTTAAGCACTAGAATTATTAAGGTCTGACTGTGTTACACTTTGTCAGTGCTTATTTCCAGTGTGATTTCCGACTTAATCTAATGGCCTTTTCAACTCAACTGTAATCCTATGTGCTGCACTAATGTTTTTATGTACAAACAGTACCTGAATTACTCTTTCTCCAACCATAGCTTGTACATTTCTTTATGAAGTATTTAGTGGCAGTGTGATATTATACTCCATTATTCACTTGTCGATTATGCATAATGTATATTGTATATGTATATATATAAAATGTATATATACCTGGGTTTAGATTTGGATTGGTTTGAAAAATGTTTTGTTTGCTTTTGGATTGCAGGCCCATTAAAGACAAAGAAGCAAGCATGACGGAATGTTTCAACCACCATCTTCCAAAACTAGGCCTGCAAAGAACACAGAACAGGTTGTAGGCTCTACGTACATGACCCAGAGATCAGCCCACTGGACCTGCTGTCTGTCTGTCCGTCACTAGTAGATGTCCAATAGGGGACCAACAGGACCACATGGACCTGCTGTCTGTCTGTCCGTCACTAGTAGATGTCCAATAGGGGACCAACAGGACCACGTTGAAAAAAGAAGGTATTGCAGTACTATCACAGATCTGGGAATCAATCACAGCTAAAGGATCATTGTTGGTCTGAACAAGTGTTCTCACCATATGGAAAAGCATTCATTAGATTGTGTTGTGTAGCGAGGGCTGTCTTGTTCAGGGGCTTGTCCTATCATGTCTTGTCTGTATTTGTCCTATTAAATGTGCCTGTCAGATGCCTTCTTCTCTTTCTTCATCTGTAGTGATGACATGTAAGTCTTTCTGTCAGATTTATTCTAGAAGTACATGCCCTCTCATTTTGTGTGGTTCTCAGAAAGTCGGATCCATGTAGTTCTGTGTCCTGTAAATATCATGTTGCTCTTGGAATTAGTGAGACAGAGTTGTCCAGACTACATTATCTTGTGTCATTTGTTGTCTCTGCACTAGAGTATGTGTAATATGAAGCGCTTCATTGGAATGAGCATTTGACATTTTTCCACTAGGCAGGGAAGTTTATGTCAAGTTTAAGTCAATCAGTATAATTAATAGTTCTTGACATCACAACCACTTGCACCATGTTCATGAGGGACCCCTGCAATGGCTTGGTTTTGCATAGCTTGAATATATTTGTGTGCGAGTTGACTTTTAGTGAAGTGATTTGCATTGAGCAAATGACAGCAGGAGACTGGTAAAGCCTCTGTTCACAGCTTTTCTAGAAGTCAGATCTTGATTTTGTATCTAGCAAGTCTGACTTATGTCTGTATGTATCTTGTCTGGTGTCACATGGCGATCAACTGGCATTTACTCATCAAATACACTCTGATATCAGGTTTTATCCCAACTAATCAAATACACTCTGATATAAGGTTTTATCCTAACTAATCAAATACACTCTGATATCAGGTTTTATCAAATACACACTCTGATATCAGGTTTTATCCTAACGAATCAAATACACTCTGATATCAGGTTTTATCCTAACTAATCAAATACACTCTGATATCAGGTTCTATCCAAACTCATTAAATACACACTAAGATATCAGGTTTTATCAAATACACTCTGATATCAGGTTTTATCCCAACTAATCAAATACACACTAAGATATCAGGTTTGATCAAATACACACTAAGATATCAGGTTTTATCCTAACTAATCAAATACACTAAGATATCAGGTTTTATCCTAACTAATCAAATACACACTAAGATATCAGGTTTTATCCTAACTAATCAAATACACACTAAGATATCAGGTTTTATCCTAACTCCTCAAATACACTCTGATATCAGGTTTTATCCCAACTCATTAAATACACTCTGATATCAGGTTTTATCAAATACACTCTGATATCAGGTTTTATCCCAACTCATCAAATCCATACTTCACATACCCCAACATATTCATGAACCTAACATCATCCCAAGCGAGGAAATATTTTTGTGTTAAAGACTATTTTTCTCTGAAAAGATAACCCATTTAAATATGCATTCTCCTTGTGGAATCTCCCATGTCAAGGAAGATGTTCTATCTCTAAGCAGATCTGTGATCTGTGAACTCTCTCAACTGTTAAGTGTTCTCTCTCTAATACAAATGATACGTCATGATATGTCATTATACAATCTATAAAATGTGAATGTTATATACCCCATATTCTTTCTGACCACAGTAGGTATATTGTGTGTGTGTCTGGAGTGAATGTTATAGTGAAAATGATTCAACCCTCTTAAGCTTTAAAACATTCTGGTATTGTGAGTGCAATTAAGTTATTTTTTTATAAACTTTTGAAGAAAATGTACTAATCCATACAGATAGTTCAAATGATGTGCGAAATATTATTCAACTATCAAAGTTGTAGACAAGTCTTTAGACTTTACCTCCAATAAACATCTCCAGTAAGTACACACATGTTTCCCAGACCCCCTTATTGGAACCTAGTCTCATTTGAAAAAGAGATTCTTCTATTCTTTGGTTTCCATGCTGCCATTGCACCCTTTAAACCCTTCGATTCTCTATGAGATGCTGAGATCTTTGGGGCTGCCCAAAGTGGACACTGTATGTGATTGGAACATGAGCCCTGTGTGTTGCTCTGCCTAAACCAATATCTAGCTTCACATCACATCAGTGTGGAACAAAGGAACAAAGACAAGATGATGACACTGTGTTTTCCTGGTCAAACTTGTTTTCCGTGATGTTATTGTTAGCTTTTTTTTTATCTGTAGTACCTTGCCACAAACTTTTTTGTATCCTTTGTCATGCCATGAGGGGTGGGGATGTGGGGGGTATCATTAAATAGTTTTTTATGTTTTTGTGTGTCAACATCATGACTTACATATATACGTATGTAATAGTGGGATAATGTCTTCATCGACAACTACATCTATATTTTTCCTTCATACATGCACATTTCAAAGCAAATGCTGTACTGCACCACTTTTTTTTTGTTGGTAACAAGGCTGCAAACAAACAAAACAAAGCAGAAAACAATACATTTTCAGCAAAAATCTGAATTATTTTATTTTATAAAATACATTTATTTATAATAAATATATTTCAAGTGTATCATTTCATTTGTCTGTCAAAATACAGCATCTTTCCATCTATAGTGATCTAAAATGAATAGTTTATTGATATGCTGATCATTGATGGTACACCGTCAGTTTTTATTCCTCGGAGCGACTTAAATGACAGACCAGCATGCTCAATTGCGTCACACAGTTGCTCAAATACATCCTTAGCTGTGGTACAGCCTTGCATTGTTTTTACAAAGTAATTCCTTCGTCACTTCAAACTGGTTGTTAAAAGTTAAATGACTGGACTACTTGCAGAATGATATGAAAGATGTTAATTAGAAGCACAAAACCCATTGCCAATGGCAGCGGTAAACGTTGGGGTGGCCCATTCAAATCAATGGAACTTTTTTCAACATTCTGAGGAGTCGTATATCAAGCCGACTTGATATCAAGTGGCAGGCCCCATAAAAATCGATTGGCGGGCCAGATCAGAGTTTGAAACCCCTGCTCTAAAGCTAGTTTTATGGAAATTCCTTTTCCATACAAAGCTACAGTACTAAGACAATGTGGCACCCCAAATCATTTCCTAACTGCCTTATTCATGATTTCTCCACCTCTGGAATAGCGACTACATAGACAGTCAAAGGCCACTTTACACCTGGCAAAATCCCAAACTGCAATTTCAGTTTACCAGGCAAGAAGGTCTTATCAATAGCCTTAACAATACTTTCTCTAAGCTCTGAAACCTGTCTTCAGTTACTCAGTGTGGAATTGCATAACCTAAACTCTGAACAGGTTTTTCTACACTAGAAGGAATCACCTAAACATCAATTTAAATGAATCTCTTCCACCAGTTAGAAACACTTCTACATTTGCTAGGTTTCACTTACATCTTTGCCCATTTCATTCAAGTCATTCAACTTGGCTAACAGCCAACGAGTACATGGAGCAGTTGTTGTCAGTGTCGTCATGTCAACCTTATAAGCCCGGAGGGGGGGTAACCGGGTGGCGTCCTGCAACCTTTCATCACCAACAACCCACTTAGATGCCCTTATAATTACCTCCATGTCCATGGCCAAATCCAACAGTGAAATGGTACATCCAGCCAATCTCCATACCAATCTCCAAATGCTGCCAGGATGTGATGTAGTTACTGAAGCATAGCTGAGCATATCTGAATATTCTCAAAATATGCTATGACTAACGCAGAAAAAAGTAGCTGAATACCTTCCACAGTAGACTGTGTGGCACCAATCCAAAGGCATTTCATGAGATCCAGACATGTCATATGGAGGTCTCTGCCTTCTGTCATATGGAGGTATCTGCCTTCTGTCATATGGAGGTATCTGCCTTCTGTCATATGGAGGTCTCTGCCTTCTGTCATATGGAGGTATCTGCCTTCTGTCATATGGAGGTCTCTGCCTTCTGTCTTTGGTGCCTAAATTTGATGGCAAATCATGCTACTATGTTCCAAACATCCAGAAAAAGCTTTCTGCAAGGATATACTGTATCTATCAAACTATTGGCCTGCAGATAGGAGACCAACCTCCTTGCTACCACACTAAAGAAGCTCTTTCCTTCCACATTTAGAAGACTGACAGGTCGGAATTGGCCTTTGGAATGAAATAAATGAAACATTCCCACACAATCACCATGAGCTTCCATAGTTATTTCAAACCATCAGGCACTCCTTTATAGAGACGATAAGGTTAGGGCCGGGAGACGATGCAGTCCTTACACAATCCACAACCTGCACCTCATCTATCTAAATAAAAGCAGTGCACAGGAAATTGTGACAGAATTTTTTTGATCAAACTAAAGAACACACATATATCGATGAATAGAAACATCTCTATTGGTCATCATTACATTACCAGCCACTCTGCAGGGAAAGGGGTGCACACGCATGCACCACATAAATGTTCATTCTCTGTGTCTCTGTCAGGGACGTCAGGATGCAGAGATGAAAGTTCTACAGAGTTTATTGGAAATCAGCCAGGGAAAAGGAAAAATGGAAAGCAAAATGGTGAAAAACAAAACACTAACAGGGAAAACGCTCAGAAGATATAATGTTTATAAACCCATTACTTTCTGACTTCAAGTTACAATGACTTTCCGCTACGTTAAATGACCGGACTTCTTGCGGAATGATATGAAAGATGTGAATTAGAAGCACAAAACCCGTTGCCAATGACAGCGGTCATTAACTTTTCGCAGTGGTGAATATCAAGAAATTACAGACCTGCTAACGTTGGGGTGGCCCATTCAAATCAACGGAACTTTTTGGAACATTCTGAAGAGCCGTATAATAAGTAAGAAATAAAGGCCTGCCCCTAATACAAGCCTGTCCCAAATAAAGGTCTGTGCGCTGTGATGACAGATGGTGAACGCAGTATAATAAACATGGGTGCAGAGTCATCTGGGGTGACTGATGCAAACCCCCAAGGAGATTTTCTTTGCTCTTGCATAGCCACAGATGTGCCTGTGCCACCTAAATCTAAAGCTGGCACACCCATCCAGGGCCGTCGTAAAAGGCCCGCTCGAGAAGGCTGCCACCGAGGAAGCTGATTATGTCTATGATACCGGTGGTGGTAAGCTACATAATCAAATCAAATCATCAAATCAAACTTTATTTGTACGGCGCATTTCATACAAGGAAGTAACACAATGCGCCTCACAGTAGGAAAGAAAAGGGGGGGGGGGGGGGGGGGTTTACAAACACTTGTAAAAAAAACACACAGATTTTCAAGAGATAAATAAATAAAATAAAATAAACGTACTAACCGCACTGGCACCGTAAAGGACTACTCAGCACGGTCATCGTCAAACTAAGCTGCTGGGGGGGGATTACAAACACTTGTAAAGAGACACAGATAAGTAAATAAATAAATGGTACATTAATGTTAAATAAATACATTTTACAAGTTACAAAACACTTATAAAAAGACACAGATTTTGCCAGAGATAAATGAACAGGAAATTACGTACTAACCACACTGGCACCATAAAGGACTGCTCAGCACAGTTATCGTCAAACTAAGAGACAGCTGCTGGGGGGGGGGGGGTACAAACACTTGAAAAGAGACAGAAATAAGTAAATAAATAAATGTTCCATAAATGTTAAATACATTTTACAATGAGTGATAAGCGAGATCAAAGAGGTATGTCTTAAGTGCATGTTTAAAGGTTTCAACCGTTTCGGCCATTCTTAGGTATTCTGGCAGAGTGTTCCAAAGGTTGGGGGCATAGAAACTAAAAGCTGCTTCCCCATGTCTCTTTGTCCTGGCTTTTGGAACTGTTAGAAGTTCAGTGCCGGAGGACCTCAGGGATCTACTGGGTGTGTACCTTGAGAGCATGTCTGTTATATATTCAGGTGCATGACTATGGAGTGATTTATAGACTAGTAGGAGAACCTTGAAATCTATTCTAAAACTAACAGGTAGCCAGTGCAGTGATTTTAATACTGGTGTGATGTGCGCTCTCCGTCTTGTTTTAGTGAGGACTCGCGCTGCTGCATTCTGTATTGTTTGTAGTTGACTAATGGCTTTTTTTGGTAGACCAGACAGTAGTCTAGCCTGCTCGTGATAAACGCATGCATCAGTCTTTCGGTGTCAGCCTGAGCGAGAAACGGTTGCACCTTAGCAATGTTTCTCAAGTGATAAAAAGATGTTTTAATTATATTTTTGATATGGGTTTCAAAATTGAGATCTGAGTCAAGTATGACGCCTAGGTTTCTGGCTTGGTGCTTGGTGTTAAGTGCTAGTGTTTTAAGTGTGCAGTTAGTTTCTCTCTCTCGTTTTTTTCACCAATGACTAATACCTCTGTTTTATCTTGGTTTAGCTGGAGAAAGTTTTGTGACATCCATACATTTATATCAGAAATGCAATTTACCAAACAATCAATAGAGCTGTAGTTGTTGGGTGTTACAGAAATATAGAGCTGGGTGTCATCTGCATAGCTATGATAGTCGATGTTGTGCCTCCCAATTACACTACCAAGGGGTAGCATGTATAGACTGAAAAGTAAGGGCCCTAAAATGGATCCTTGAGGGACCCCACAGGTCATACAAATGTTTTTTGAGCTGTGGTCTCCGAGGGCGACAAAGTATTCCCGGCCAGTTAGATAGGTCCTAAACCAGTTTAGGACCGGACCAGTGAGGCCAACCCAATTTTCAAGTCTATCAATAAGGATATTGTGATCAACAGTATCAAAGGCTGCGCTCAGATCCAGAAGGGCCAAGACAGATAGTTTTTTGGAGTCAGCATTTATCCTGAGATCATTTACAACCTTGACTAATGCAGTTTCTGTGCTATGATTGGAGCGAAAACCAGATTGGAAGGTGTCAAATGCACAGTTAGCATCTAGGAAATTATTTAACTGTTTAAAGACAATTTTTTCCAGGATTTTGCTTAGAAAGGGAAGGTTAGAGATGGGTCTAAAATTGTTTAGAGCTGAAGAGTCTAAATTGCTTTTCTTCAGGAGGGGTCTCACCAGGGCAGTTTTAAGTTCTGATGGGAAAATACCTGTAAGCAGGGAACAGTTTATAATGGCTAGAATGTCCTTAGACACAGAGTCAAAGATGGTCTTAAAAAATTTGGTGGGAAGGGGATCAAGAGGGCATGTAGACGGCTTCAGTTGTGACACTACTTTGCTCAGCATTTCTATATCAGCCAGTGCAAAAAAGCTCATACTGTTACAGCATGGTGGAAGGGGATCAGAAAACAAGACATTTGGAATTTCTTGAGCAATATTTTTCCTAATGTTCGTTATCTTATCTCTGAAGAATGCTGCAAATTCCTCACATTTGGGGGTGGAAAAGAGACTATCATCTACTTTAGGTGCAGGATTTATAAGGCTGTCTATTGTTGAAAAGAGGACCCTGGAATTGTTAGAATTTGTAGATATCAAATTAGAGAAATGATCCTTCCTAGCATTTCTTATTGCTTTATTAAAGACTGAAAGTTTATCCTTAAAGATATCAAGGTGGACCTGTAGCTTGGTCTTTCTCCATGTACGCTCAGACCTTCTGCAGGATCTCTTAAGTTTAATCATTTCCTCATTTCTCCATGGAGCTTTTTGTTTGGCTAAAACCTTTTTTTGTTTCAATGGTGCTACAGAGTCAAGTGCTGTCCTTAATTTTGTATTTAGAGTAGTTACTAGATCATTAACACATGATGGCCCCGTATCTGGGTTTTTTGTACTAGTTATGTTCATCATTACTTTGAAATTCTCAGCTGCTGCAGAGTTAAGATAGCGTTTCTTAATAAAACATTCAGCACTATTTCTAACTTTAGGTACCAGTGCTGTAAAGAAAATACAAAAGTGGTCAGAAAGAGCAAGGTCACAGATAGACGATATAACAGTTGTAAGACCCTTTGTAATAACTAGATCAAGGGTGTGGCCACGGTTGTGAGTGGGTTCAGTGATGTGTTGTGTAAAGTCCATGGAATTCAAGAGGTTCATAAAATCCCGGGCCTTTGAGTCGTTCCCATTATCAACATGTATGTTAAAATCACCAGTGATAATAATCTTATCGTAGTTTGTGTGTATAATGGAGAGTAGTTCTGAAAAGTCTGTTAGAAAAGTGGGACATTGCTTGGGTGGCCTATACACAGTTACTGTCAGAACAGGAGGCTGGCACTTTAGAACTATGGCATGATATTCAAATGAGGCAAAATCATCGAAGGAGATGCTCCTGCAGCACAGGGCATCCGTGGTTATGGTGGCTGTCCCGCCCCCTTTTTTACCTGTTCTAATGGACTGAAAAAAGCTATAATTGGGAGGGGATGCTTCAATAAGAGCTGCAGACCCATTTTTGTTTAGCCAGGTTTCTGTTAAAAACATACAGTCTAATTTACGTTCACATATAAGATCGTTAATGAGAAATGTTTTCCCTGATAGTGACCTAATATTTAGTATTGCCATTGAAATATTTTCTGGATATAGTGGCTCACAGGAAGGAGGAATATGCCGGGGTATAGATAGAATATTTGCTGGGCTTCTATTGTTTCTATTGTATCTATGGCCTTTGTTTTTAACTGTGCGTTGGGTAGAGATTAAAACTGGAATAGGATTATAGGCGCATGCCATAATATTATATGAAGCAGCCTGTTCTGAGGTAGTGGTGTCATATATTGCTCTGTAGAAAACATTGACAGATTCAGATTCATTTTCATAAACAGTGTTATTAGAGTTACTACCTGGGGGGCATGAGTCTGTGATGTTTTCTACAGGATGTCAGTGCCTTAGGGTGGTCTTCATGTTGTCCGACAGCAGACTGGCTCCGATCCGGTTTGGGTGGAGGCCATCATGCTTCAGCAGGCTGGGCCTCTCCCAGAACAGGTCAAAGTTGTTAACACAGTCAATGTCTAATGAAGCGCAGGTCGCTCGCAGCCAGGTGTGGAGGTTGAAAAGTCTTGACCATCTCTCAGCGCCTCTCCGGTAGGTAGGGAGAGGCCCAGAGATGACGATCCGTCTTCCTGTGTCCATGAGGGTAGTGAGGAGGGCTGTGAAGTCTGCCTTCAGGACTTCTGTCTGTCTTGCTCTGATGTCGTTTGTGCCCACATGTACAATTATGGTGCTGACCTTGGTGTAGCCGGCGAGGATGCTTGGGAGTCTACGTTGAATGTCACGGACCCTCGCTCCGGGGAAGCAGTGGACCTTGCAGGGACCGCTTGGTGAAGGGGGGATGTAGACATCTCTGATCATGGAGCTGCCAATGACAAGGGTGGAGGTTGTCATGTCAAGCGGGAGAAGCCGTCTAGGGGATGCTGACTGTGTTGAGGGCCCAGGATGGGAAGCAGGTAGCCACAGCTGCCCTGGGGCAGACTGACAGAAGCGTGGCTGCCAATCAGCGCCTACGGCCCCTCTGACCACCACCAACATTCATTCATATTCATACGATGCAATGCATGTCTTCATGATGGTGGGGGAAACCGGAGTACCCGGAGTAAACCGAGAACATGCAAACTCATGCAAATTTTGTTTTCAATCGAAATGTACAACCCCAATGAATTGCAGTGCAGAAAAAAATGAGCATTGTTCACTTTTTTAGTCTGTCAAATTGCAGTGCCAAACAATCCAAGCATCATAAATGCTGTGAGACCCTTCACAGGGTCCCCATTATATGAACTTGCTGAGGCCACAGCAGCACAGTACAACACATGAATCTGTCATAGTATTCCAAACAAAGAAGAAAAACAAAACAGTGAGAGTCTTTTACGCTGAGTGAAGTAAATTTCCCTCGGGATTAATAAAGTATCCATCTATCTATCTATCTATCTATTGAAGTAGGCATGGCAATGATTTCATTTGTCCCTGCAGATAAATGGGTTGTCAATTCCAACAACATCTAGCTAGCCAGTAACTTAATAATAATAATAATGATGAGTGTGTGCAGGGTGCAATTTGTGACGAAATCAGAGGTGGGCTACAGCACAGTAGAGGATGAAGCCTTGAGGTCACTTCTTGTGATTATGTGTGTTGGTTGAACTGACTGATCAGAAGAGTGCTTTCTTTTTGTCATCTGCAAATTGTTACCCTGGTACCACACTAGACAGCGGCAGCCTTTACAATTTTGTAAAAAAAAAAAATTAAAAGAGGAAAGGGGTATATAGAGCGGGGGTGGGATGAGGAAATAGCGTATGCTATTGTGTACGCTATTTAGCTTGATGGTGTTTTGTTGGGAGTTCACATTAACGTTCGGGCTGCTGTGGTTATTTCCAGTGCTTATTATGAACTATTTTTAATAACTTGTTTTTAATGCGTAAATGCCAGATATTGTATGTAACATGATTGTTCAGGTCTGACAGTGTACAAAGCTTTAGCACAACCTAGGATGTAGCCAAGACTGTGGATCAAGAATCTCATAAAGATCTTAAAATACGCTTTGGTGGATGTTAACTGTGCTGGCATTGTTCTCTTCAAACCAAAATAAATTAAATCTGTTTTCAAAGCTACCAGACCAAATACAACTATGCTCTTTTCGTGAACCATAGCAAACATTTTTCTGAATTCAATTAAATAAAATGTTATTTATAGAGCGCCAGAGCAATAAAATCGTCTCAAGGCGCTTTGCAGAGCCCAGAGCTCTAATCCCGAAAAAAAACGAAAAGTTGATTCCAAAAATCGCGAATTTAAGAAAGAGTGGACTGACAAGTATGCATTTGTGCTGCCTGTGAGGAGCACAAACCCGATGTGTTTTATCTGCAACGAGACGATTGCCCTTGTCAAAAGTGGTAACGTGAAACGTCACTATGAAACATAGCATGCACACTTCGAACAACATTACCCCACATAACTCTGAGGTAAGGTCCAGAAACCATCTGCAATCATCATACCAAGCAACATGCAGTGTAATAGTTACTGTAGATCAGCTACACAACAAGAGCGTGCATACCTCAACATACTGTTGTGTGTCTGCCTTTTCAATATGGTCAAAAACAAATACAGGAGCACACTCACTAATGAACACTTACATCAGTGCCTCTGCCTGGCCTTCACACCTTTTATACCTACATTTAAAGCACACAAAAGGTGTCACCTTTCACACAAATAAAGCCAGACCACATCACCTTTTGTGCATAGTTTGAACGTTTTTGTTGGAGTTATGTTTTTGGATTTAGACCGTCACTGTTCCGGACCCTGGACTGAAGGGAAATTTGGCGAGTGGACCTTTTTGGTTTCTAATTGAGTACCCCTGACCTAGACCATCGGGGCCAGCTGATACACACTTTTACCGGATCCCGTAGGAAGGTCGGCAAAAACATCTTTTCGATCGACAAATGCCTTGATCGTGTTTCTCTGTTCCTCTTTCAAAATGAATGTGCTGTCAATGTCTTCTAAAACAGACTCGAATCTCCACATTTCAGCTCTCCAGCGGCAGCCATTTTTGTTGAAAACAAATTCAACCCAACGCTCTTTGGTGACGTGGTTGATTACGTTACGGTTGATCATCTGTCCATCATCGTATAAAGCCCGCCCTAACAATTTGATTGGTCTATCTATCTCCTCACAGATTTTTGTGAGGAGATAGTTTCTCCCCAACAGAGCAACACCAGACCGAACTTCCCGACCTAACATTTTGTGGGCGGGGCTAAGTTCGTCTGGCATCCAGGCTAATAAGCATTAGCAATGTGATATAAAAGGAGAGGGAGAGGCTGCCTGGGTAGGTGTATGGGAATATTATTTAGCATTTAGTTTTGTTATGTTTAGTTATGTTGGCTGACATGGTGCATGCAGATTTTAGTTAGGATGGCAGGTGCCTAATTGGCTGGAGACAACCGCAGCACGGGCCGTATGCTGTACCTGGGATCCGTAAAGGCCCTCCTTCACGATACAACATACGCTGTCTGTAGCCCAGTTTGATTGATTTGGGGGATTTTGTATGTGTTTAGTTGTGATGAGTTATGTTTAGTTATGTCGGTTGGCTTGGTGCAGGGGGAGTTTTAGTCATAAGCATAATAAGGGTGGCAGGGTACACAACAGTGCCCAATTGGCTGGTGACAGCGTATTCTGTCCCCGGATCCGTAAAGGCCCTCCTTCACGATACAACATACTCTGTCTGTTGCCCAGTTTTATAGATTTAGGGGATTTTGTATGTGTTTAGTTATGGCCCGACAGGTGAGGGTTTTTTACGCAATTATTGATGGCTATAGGATGCACTAAAGAGGAATGTCTTTACTCTCGATTTGAATATGGAAAGGGTGTCTGCATCACGCGTGAATGCGGCTCTCGGTCTGGTGAATTTGTTTTGTTTTGCGAGAGTCATATTCTGCATCACCATTTTTGACAACTGGAAGGTTGTCATTAGTGTCTGCTGGTATTTTGAGCCTATTTACCATTATAGGACACCGCATGACCAAATATTGTGGTTGATGGTATTGCAGTTAAATGGACGATGAACATCCCCAGGAAACAAGCTCACCAGTTTCACTAATACATGGGAATGATGAGCAGTTTTGGAGGACTGTCTGCAATGATGAAGTTTGCTGGAAGAGGATCATAATCATCATACTGGGTTTGCTGGATGGAATATTCCCACTGTTTAAAGGTTGTCATGTCAACCATGTCCTTCTCATTACCTTCTCAACACTGAGTATTTGCATGCATGGCCCTGAGAAGCTGAGAACAGGCTTGTCCAGTCGAAGTGTGATTTGCCTGTGGCCTATTCTCTTAATCAGTTCCACAGTGGGTGGCTCACAGCACACTCCGAGCCACAAAGTCTTCAGATCTCCTCCGTCAGAAAACGTCTCTATCTATTACTGAGAGGCCAGGAGGTGCCTTTAGAATGCAGTTTGTGTCTAGGCTACCCTCCATCCTTCTGCTGGGGGTGGTGTATGTGGCCTTTGTGCTGGCTGGTGGGGCGGTGTTCTGGAGACTGGAGGGGGGCCTTGTGGAACAGAACCTAGTTCGACTCAGAGAAGAAAAGAGCAGATTGCTCCAGAGGCTCAGCTGCTTGGATATCCAAAGCCTTGAAGAAGTGGGCCAGGTGAGGAGTTGGAGGGTCTTGATATTAGGGGGCTGGCAAAAGCTGGGAGAAAAAGCAGGGGTCATTCTCAAGGGAAATGACTAGAGATGCAGAGATATTCACAGATTAAAAACAAAACAAAATGATTAGAAATCCCTTTGTGTCTAAATATGAAGGAAACTGAAATGGAAAAAATACATAATCAGGACAAATGACATATTGTCTAATGCGTATTTCATATTGTCTAATGCATAGTACATATTGTCTAATGCGTAGTACATATTGTCAGGCACCTCTTGAAAAGGTTTATGCTTTCCATGTTAAAGATCTACAACTACATTTTACATAACATACAGAACTTCTCAGGAGGATGTTTACATAACATACAGAACTTCACAGGAGGATGTTTAGACTCACTTGTGGAGGTGTAATATCAGACTGCTGAAAGTTTCAATTACTGCTTTCAGTAAGATCTGAATCTTGTGAAAATGATTTGATGACATAGTTCCCTTTAGCACCAAGGAATAGTCCAGCAAATCCCTCCAAAAGGGATGAGACAAACTAATCCTCCTCAGATGTGTGCAGAACTCTGCTGACCTTGGACACGGGTTATGTAATGGACTATGTCAATATTTCCATTCTAACACATGTATGAGACATTTCAAGTCGAAGCAAGGCTTTTAACCTTCAAAAAGGTTCACTGAAAATACCTTTTGTCTGTGTGTGTTTCTGAAGAAACTTCTACAAAGAAACAGCTCCTGGGTGTATTTAACTGAAAGGTTGAACACAAAATTCAGTGTAAATTTATATTGGTTATAATTCAGTCACAGGCATACATTTTGAAGCATCATCTGAAGCATTATCATGAAGCAATGATGACATTGAATAGTTCTAGTACTGGAAAGAAACATAGTGGCACGGACAATTACAGCCAATCAACACGTTTCAGGGGTACGGATGAACAATCTTTCACCAGAAACGTGGACTGAAACTTAAAGCTTCAATAATCATAACACTATAAAATGGACTGTATGTTTGCTTTTGTATGGTATGGGCTCAGCTGATCCGATCAGCATCCAAGTATGGCCTCAGTCTAAAGAGCAACTCCACCTCGGATGGCTTCTGGAAGTTTACCAGCTCCTCCATCTTTGCTGCCACTGTCGTCACCACAATTGGTAATGTGTCTCAATAAAGTCTTAATGGTGGATACTTTTATACAGATAACCTTGAATTACAGCTCAGTATTTATTCATTATTTCAAGATTTTTCCACATCCATTTATTCACCTGTATTTTTGTTTCTATAGCACCTTGATTCCCCCAATCACTGTTTTCACAATTTCCTTGTATCATAGGTTATGGAAATATCAGTCCCGGGACTATGTATGGACAGATCTTCTGTGTTTTCTTTGCTTTGGTTGGGATCCCTCTTAATGTAGTGGTCCTCAACAAAGTTGGCAAATACATGCTGTCCATTGAGAGAAAATTCTGTCACTTCATTGAGCAGAAGACCAACCGCAAAGTGAGCTTAGTTGTTCTCATTCTATACGTATATACATACCTCTTGATTTAATCATGTATGGATAAACTCTATTGTTTCTTGTAACAATGAATGTTCTTATAAATTGTCAGGCTGTCATTTGCCAAAATAAAGCTCCATGTGTGGCCTGATCCTCATGAACATGTCTGTATCTCTCCACAGAAGTGTGTTCGGGTGTTCATCCACAGTTTGTCATTTGCCACTTTGGCGGTGTTGTACTTTGTGGCACCTGTGATGATCTTTCAGCAGTATGAAGGTTGGTCCTATGCTGAAGCAGTGTACTACTGTTTCATCACCCTCAGCACCATTGGCTTTGGAGACTATGTTGCTGGTGAGATTAACTCATTTCTACATTTGCAGCCTTTGATGTTTTTTGCTTAAATGATTAACATGCTGATGTGCAAAGTCAGTGTCTTAAATAGAGTTTGATCCTGGTCCTGAATGAGGACACACACAACTGCCTGATGGAAATAAGTCAATACACTATAATCATTGAGTTTCCAAACCTCTATGTCCCCTTTGTTATGTTGTCTCCCCTTTCAGATAATGACCCTGACCGCTATTACCCTGAGTGGTATGCATTCATCATGGGTGCCTGGATCTTTTTTGGCCTGGCTTGGCTGGCCCTTCTCATCAACCACTGCATTGACCTCCTTGAGGGATTTAATGGCTACCTGAAAGAAAAGCGAGAGGGTACGGCCTCCATGTCACAGGGCAGCCAACCGGACGAGACCCAGGCACCAGAAAAAAGCATCAAGTGACAATATGAAGCTAGCTGCAGTGGAAATCCCCTTGGGGATAACAGGCTCAGTTATGTTTCAAAGTGGTTTAAAGTGTGTAGAGCGACAGATGGAATGGCCACGAGTATAGTTTGCTAATTGCTTTGAATAAAGTGAATATAGTATGAATTCCCAAACAACACAGACAATGACACTGGAAGGAGAAAAATAGTTTTCGCATTTTTTAGACTTGACGGATGTTGTTGTACATGTTTCTATTTCAAGGTACACAAGTAGAGATAATTTTGTCTTTACATAGCGGTATCATTATATAAAAACCTCCTATTAGTTAATAACACTATATATCATAATCATTTTTTGCCCACCTATGTGAAGACTACTTTTTAGCTTTTAATTGAAAAGGTGAAGTAAAAAGGTCAAGTAACCTTAATACTTAAAGCTGACATCTTTAAAATTATCCTTAACAATGCCATCACTTCAAGAAAGAAATATTCTGTTTAGCAAGTCTCTTCAATGTTTAATAGTTCTAATAATATGTCCTGAAATAGTCCAGTAAAACATTTTTATTTAGCTAGCCAGCAAGCTAGTTTGGTAGCTACATTGCCATAACAATGTTTACTATGTAGTACCTTCAGTAAGGTAATAACATTCTAGATAAGGTGAGTGGAGCTGTAGTGGGTCTTGTATTGTCTGTTCTCTATACCTACACAAAGAGCTTATTGTAGGGTTTTTACAAGTACGTAACCCAATTTGCATACATCAGGCAGCTAAACGGCATCCCATTTTCTGTTCTCAGAAGTTCTCAGAGGTATGATTTTTGTATAACATACTATTAATATTATTATTACAATTACATTTTTCTTTTTTTATTAAACTCCGACACCTGACCAGAATTAACCTCGTCTCATGTTGGCTTTGTGAGACAAGGTTCATTTTGACCCTCTGAGGAGACCTCATTACCCACTCCAAATGGTTTCAAATATCCACATAGAATTTGAATCCTAAAAAATGTAATGATTCATATACGTAAGCTTTCGTATATGTCATTTTTTGTTAAAGTTCCTCTCCTGGCATTGATTAAACCCCTAAAAACATTACATAAATTGCATAATTTAGAAGTTTTTTTTCATGGCCTTAAAATGGCTTGGATGTAACTCTACATGTTTGCCTCATGCAGTATTTGAGGAGCTATGAAGATGCAATTTAGCCTCACCTGTCTTGTAGCTCTTGTTTCGACGTAGCCTTATGCTAATGACATGTACAGTCTGACCCTGCAAGTTAACGTCATTGGTTTCTTATCTCTTGTCTGGTTTTTTGATTGGTACAATACAGTTCCAAGGTGGAAATCCTCAGCCATGGAGTTGACTGCTGTTTGGCTCATGTATGTTCTGTGTCATACCATATGGATGTGTGAACAAGCTTCAAAAACGGATTTAATACATTTAATACATACAGAGTGTTTATGAGTTGAAACCACACCGGTGTGTGCCCATCATCTGAAACGACTGAGCTGCGTAACATATATTAGGCCCTGATGCTACATAGGTCAATCATTACTTGTATAAACGTGGGCAACTCAGGAGGCAAATGGCAAAAGGCAAATGTGATGTCATTTACAAATAGGTGAAAGATGATTTTTCCTGTCGCTCGACAACAAACGGGGGTTGCCAAAGTTGCAAGAAGTCTCCAAATTTGTCTGATTCCTCTGGACAGCATAGTTTACTCCTTTGCTTTTATAGGAGTATCCATATGAAGTACAAATCAGTCCCTGAAAAGGTTATGTAGGACTTCCACAGATAAAATGGGTCTTTCACTTTTCTAGTCCTATACCTTAAAATAAATTGTCCAAACATTAATCATTGGAGATTTGGAATTTTCTCCAAACTTGATTTTCTGTTAATATTCCTCTGGATTGGCTATACCAAATGTAACACATGGCCCTTTATTCTAAAGAATATTAACTGTAGATTTGAAATATCCAATAAAACAACTCTTCATTTTTTGACCAACTGGATACATTTTGTGGTGGCACTGTCATGGTAAAAAGTGACCGGGTGCCAAAAAGAGCCCAGGTGATGTAATATTGGCTTTCGAACGACTCTTGAGTGACAGTTGCTATACCAACGCTCGCATTACGTAACCCGGACACTACGTAACCCGGGCACTTTTTGGTCAGTCTCAAGAGTCGTTCGAAAGCCATCAGCTACTTGTTAGTCACTTAATATTGTGCCTAAAACTATTAAGTATTCCGTTTTAGCTACCCCTGACGGTATCCTGTACATCAACATTTGCAGTCAATACTACTTTTTGAATCGCTATATATTGTGGCTAAACAAATTTTTACCCGGTAAATAAAGTGTTCCATTTTAGCCGTTTACATCATCATTTGCATTTCAATTGAAATGGTTTAGAGTAGAAATTCGTTTTTATAAAAAGGAGAAAATATACTGATATACGGTGTTTGTTTATCTACCGTTTTAGCAAGCCAGCCAGTTAATTTGCTAACATCTTAAATAATATACGGTGCTTGTTCATCTACCTTTTTAGCAGGCCAGCCCGTTAATTTGCTCACATCTTAAATAATATACGGTACGGTGCTTGTTCATATACCTTTTAAGCAAGCTAGCCAGTTAATTTAATAATATCTTAAATAATATATGGTGCTTGTTCATCTACCTTTTAAGCAAGCCAGCCAGTTCATTTGCTAACATCTTAAATAATATACAGTGCTTGTTTATCTACCTTTTTAGCAAGTCAGCCAGTTCATTTGCTAACATCTTAAATAAATTAAGAGCTACCATTATTTGTTGATATAGGCCTATTTAGAAAGACTTGGGAGAGTTCATAGTAGCTTGCTAGCTATACACTAAGCAAAATAATGTGCCCCAGCTAACGAAGGAATTGCTAATCGCTAACGAGATGCTAGCGGCGAGACCGGTTGAAATGTACTTACTTTGACACTATAACAAACTTGTGAGTCAACAACTTTCCTAACACAGTCAAACATCAAGCACATGGTTGTTTTGCTTGGTTTATTGCAGGTAAAATACAGGCAAGCTGGTCTCAGGTAGAGAAGTATAATGCGAGATGCTCTGGGGTAAATCACGTTATTGAGGTAGTCTGACTTCCAAAAAGAGCCCGGGTGACGTAATGCTAACGTCGTTCGAAAGCCAATATTACATCACCCGGGCTCTTTTTGGCACCCGGTCACTTTTTACCATGACAGCACGCCCCATATGTTCACTCGTGTTGAAAATGAAAAGGCTGACATCTTAATGTATGTACTCTATAGAAGCATGTGATTAAAATACTGTACCAACATCATCTTGTATTGTCATACACATGTATTTATTGTTCAACGTATTTATTTATTTATTTTAATAGTTTAGAATAGTTCTCTATAGTTCAAAGTTTTAGTATTTGGCAGACAGTTTTGCCCAAAGTAACTAACAAAGCATTTGATTGAAAACTATGATATTTGAAAATGTATGCATAAATGAAAATGCTGTTTGAATGTACCAAAGGTGTGTGTGTGTGTGTCTGTGTGTGTGTGTGTGTGTCACTGGAATGGACAGCACAAGGTAGGTCACTCCTCCACAGAGGACATGCCACAGATTAAAAGAGTCTCAACTGTGTAACTGTGTTGACTCAATCTCTAGCTGTGGAGAGGAGACAAAGACAACACACCACTGCTCATGGAGGGAGGGGGACACAATGACTGGTGCCAATCAAGTACCTGTGTTCTAGGGAGAACTCCAGTAGCAACAGGCCAATCCAGTACCTGTGTTCTAGGGAGAACTCCAGTAGCAACAGGCCAATCCAGTATCTGTGTTCTAGGGAGAACTCCAGTAGCAACAGGCCAATCCAGTATCTGTGTTCTGGGGAGAACTCCAGTAGCAACAGGCCAATCCAGTATCTGTGTTCTAGGGAGAACTCCAGTAGCAACAGGCCAATCCAGTACCTGTGTTCTGGGGAGAACTCCAGTAGCAACAGGCCAATCCAGTACCTGTGTTCTAGGGAGAACTCCAGTAGCAACAGGCACAGGGAGCCAGTGAAGGGTCACTAGCACAGGAGGTTACATACATGTGTCCTCTTAGGCTGATCAAAGACCAAACACGCCGCCACATTCTGGAGGATCTGCAACGGTCTCACCACACATGAAGGCCAGCTAGAACAGCATTGCAATAGTCTAGTCTAGAAACAACCAACAACCAGGGCCTGATCTGGGTCTGCTCTTCTGAATTAGAGGGTTAACCCACAAGACCTTGAGACACAAATCACATGCTCTGTGAAATGAAGTCGGTCATCGATCATAACACCCAAGTTTCTTTCAGCTTCAGTCGGGGTCCATGATGATTTGTATTTGTCAGATGTTATCATAAAACTGGCAATGACAATAGCAGTGCTCTCAGTAGGGGGCGATATACTCAAATCAAATTGAACTAAAATTGAGTTTTACTGTCCAATTGAACTCAAGTAGAGTTTTACTGTCAAATTGAACTCAAATTGAGTTTAACTGTCAAATTGAACTCAAATTGAGTTTACCTGTCAAATTGCTCACTTTTTGCTCCCATTTATGGATTAAATTGCCTGCAAGTTAGCCTAGGCGTGTATGTCTGTGTATGCTGCACCTGGCCATAGATAAAGTGAGGACCCCTGGTTTAAATGAATGAATCTATGTACACATGGTTACTTGGAACAGTTTCTAAATACAGTTTAGCACTTACAGCCATGGCATAGCATGGTTTGTGTGCAAGATAAGCGAAAGTGAGAACTACAGTCTGTATGATACTGATGGTGGGGGGTGTGTATGTTTACATTTATGAGTGCAGTATGTCTCAGTCAACTGTCACTTGCTGGTAGGCTGTATCAGTTTCTTTTTGTGTGTGTGTGTGTGTGTGTGTGTGTGTGTGTGTGTGTGTGTGAGAGTGTTGTGTGTGTGTGTGTGTGTGTGTGTGTGTGTGTGTGTGTGGGCGTAATATCTCCTAGCAGTGCCAATATCTTGTGCTCACTCTGCCAACTCTCTCCATGCCGAGTGGAGGAGTAGATTTAATGTTCCACAATACAAAAACATGAAACATCTAATGCAAATACTAATACAAATAAATGAGTAGTGGACATGAACAACCTACAACAGCATAGAAGTGATGCAGTGTTGTTTCTGAATACGGCAAAAGTCCATAGAGTTTTATTTCTGTCGGGTTTGTTAATGACATTGAAGGACAGCTGTCATTGAGAATTAAGAAGAATAGAAAGGAATATGTTCCTAGTGCTGCCGCAACTGCTCCTTAACAGAAGACCCACATGGACACGTGCCTTCCAAAAGGCTTTCAATGTGACATGTTATATGCCAACAATGTTCTGGTCTATTTTAGTCAACATACATGCATTTCATTTCTCTTTCAGCTAAACTGATACGTCAGGCAAGGTAGCATTGGGAACAAAGGTGTTCTGAAAGATGAATACTGAACTCTAAATTATGCTCAATAAAAACAATAAAGAATTTCATTGAACCCGTTTCTTTTCTTGTGACCCTTTTGCCATTAATACGTCAGCCCCTGGCCTTTGTAAACACAAACTCCATCTTTTGACAACTTCTGACTGCTTTTAAATCATTGACTTTGTAGCAGGCCGATCAATTATAGCATTTGATGATATTCCCCTAATAACAACCTCAAAAACACTCCCAAAGCTCCAGGACTGGCTGGGCCATCATCTACTCTTTATGCTGTTAGCAAGAAACAGCCCTGTTGAGTTCAGTCCATCCAGCTGTACCCTGGTAGTACAATATGAAAGACTATGTTTTACCCATAAAAGGCTTAAAGAGGACCTATTATGCTCTTTTTCAATGTTCATAACTTTGTTTTTGGAGTCTACTAGAATAGATTAATGTGCTCCAATGTTCCAAAAACATTCTTTTTCCTATACTGTGCATCTCTACTCATCGGCTGCTGTCTGAAATGCTCTGTAGAGCTCCCGTGTCTTTAAGTCCCCCTCCCTATGAGCACCGTGTACTCTGACTGGTCAGCTAGGCGGCCAATAAGGATTGTGTCATGAGATTGCATCATCATGTAACAAGGGAAAAGGGCTGGAATTCCAATGAGGTATCTCAAGCAGCTGAGAAAAGCTGTTTCTGGGGGAGAGAGTAAGTCACTCTAGCGTGTACTTTGGGCTTTGTAACTTTGCAGACCGTTGGTAGCTACTTTACATTTATCTTCATCTTAGGAGCAGACTGTAAGAAAACAGGATAACCTTAAATAAACGAATAAAACAGGAACTACATAACCTTATTCTGTGATTAATCATGATATCGTGCTTAGTTAGCATTTATGACATAATTATGGCATGGCTTTATCAGCTAAGAGTTTCTCTGAAGGTAACATGGCTCCACTGAGATGGTTATCTGACAGAAGTCGGGTTAAAACACTTCATGACGTGACAGAAGTAGGACATTATCTGTCCCACTTTCACAACACTCAGAGACATACTTTATTCCGCTCCCACTTTCAATCCCCTCGCTCTCCTTTTCCCTCCCTGTAGAAGGGCTCTCTATCCAGAAGGTTGTGGTGTGGTTCGAAGGTGGTGGACCTTTCACATGCTTTCACTCTCCTCTAGCAAAGAATCTGATAGATACCTGAACAGCATATTTCTCTCCATTTCTATCTGTTGACTTGATAAACCTAGCTGGTTACAGACTGATGACATGACAACTGTGATATACCACACCAATCAAGCACACAGTAGCCCAAGGATGACAATAAACATCAGCTTATGTGGCAAAGCCTATTGGTATTATGTCTCATGGGTATGTGTTTTACAGTTTTTCTCGATTGCTTAAACACGATTTTGACTGCTTTGTTTTGTTTTTCAATACACCTCACACAGTTAGCACAACCACACACCCAATGAGCAAAACACCTCAGATCCATTGCAAAATGAAACACTTGTAAAAACTATACACTAATTTAACAAAACCATATTTTGTTACCATATGAAACACACACGTTGCATATGACTGAATTCTGTTTGTACCACTTACACACTGCTGTTATAAACCTAAAACACTTTTAGCAATTCTACTTCTCTGTGATTAGAGTAGTGTAAGTGAAGTACACAGAGAAAGTGCAAATATACAATAAATTCAACAAACACTACGAAAGACCAATGCTGCAGACTGATGAAAATATTATTTAATTCTCTCCATATACCCAAATCAGTCAACATGGAGAATCACAACAAAACATGTCCCAGTTTTCATGCTACTTCAGTAGTGTGCATAACACTCTAAGCTCAGCAAATATCAGACAAACGTAAAATGATGTTTCCACTACAGGTTACTATTCCATTAAAAAAAGATCAGAAAAAAAATGAAAATACAGTACAAATAAAGTTGTTTCATTTGACCCTGATGTCTTTTTAGGATGTGTGCCAGTGTTGACTGAGAGACCTGATGGACATTACTGTATTGAAAATGGCATGGTCACCAATAATGTTGGCTTGAATTTCTCTGAGCCTGATAGCATTAGTATTTATTAGTATTAGTATTTGCCAAAACCATGTTTATGATCTCTCGATCTTGTTCTTGCGTGAATATGGGCCCCCGTCCTCCTTTCAAGTTTATTTGATAAATTTGGTCTTCTTCTTCTTTGAGCACGTTTTCCTCCTGCTTCAGGTCTTCCTCTTCCTCTACATCCACCTCGACCTCAGCCTCTGGCATGGCCTCCGCCTCTTCCTCTTCCTCCTTCTCCTCCTCTGTGGATTCCCCCTCTCACCCTCACTCTTCTTCTTCTGACTCCTTCCATTTTGGTTGAAGACAGGTGAACTCATCTGCTGCATTTCTATAGTGCTTAAACCTGTTTGGTGTGTCTACAATTAAGCAATCATGTGTTTGCGCACTTGATGGCTGTGTTTATTTGACAGGCTCATAGGTGAGGTAATTTGACAGTCAGTGTTTTGGAATTGCAAGGAAGTGACCTCTTGATATACTTCTGTGTCTAAAGCATTCAAGTGTGTTTAGTGTTTTGCAAATCACTTGTGTGTTGTGTTTCGCAAAAAGTCTGATGTTGACATGTGCTTATAGTGGTGCAAATCTGAGCCGTTGTTTTGCTCCTTGAGTAAAGGTTTTGATAATTGTGTAATAGTTTTGATTTTAGTGTTTATCCAATCGTAAAAAACTGTAACAACTTCAAAACATAAATCAAAGGCAATCTTACTGTAGATACAAATCTACAGTAAATACTGTCAAAAAGATATACCAATGTTATCCTGACTTTGTAAGCTAATTAATAAACAATCAAAAGGTCCTTTGGCAAAGTTTTAAAGAAAGTTAAAGCTTTTAAGGCAGAATGACATGGCAGAACATCGTGATATGAAAGACTATATTTGTTTACTTCCCTGCCTGATAAGAGATTGACCAGGGCTCTACTAATGATTAAGCCACCTAATGGATTCAATGACGGACCCTAACCTACCCAGTTTAAGTTCAGCGCACGTATTGCTTGTGTCACAAGACACTGCTTGCAGCCTCCAGGCAGGTAGCCATGTGTTTGTTTGTGTGCCTGTGTGTGTGAGAGACAGAGAGAGAGAGAGTATGTCTGTGTCTGTGCAGAAGCACTAATCAAATGAAGGCTTGAATAAAGCCCAGTGCTGTTGCTCCCTTTCTCTCTATTTCTCTGTGCTGACTTTTCTCAGTCACATGACGTTTTCTGGATTTCCCTGTTACCCAGAAGGGCAATGGCCTGCATCATATTATTTCCTGACATTCTTTCCTGACACATTTTCTACTGTATTTTGAAAGCATGGAACTCAATAACAGGAGATTATAGCCATCTATATTGTATTAGCACATTGCTGGACTTTAAGCATTCAGCAAGAGTAAAAATGCAATAATCAACAATGATAGCCTTATAGTCTCTGACATCTGCCGTTTGTAATAAATAACGTGAACTAGTATTTGCTTAAAAGAGATAAGGTTTTGCCCTATCAGAGCTGGAACAAACTCTCACTTCGAAACTTTCAAATATGTCCAGCCTCTGTAATCTGATTGAGTCTTTTTGTGTGTGGTGAGCGTGTGTGTGTGTGTGTGTGTGTGTGTGTGTGTGTGTGTGTGTGTGTGTGTGTGTGTGTGTGTGTGTGTGTGTGTGTGTGTGTGTGTGTGTGTGTGTGTGTGTGTCTGTGTGCGTGTGTGTGTGTGTGTGGTGGGCATGTGTGTGTGTGTGTGTGTGTGTGTGTGTGTGTGTGTGTGTGTGTGTGTGTGTGTGTGTGTGTGTGTGTGTGTGTGTGTGTGGTGAGCATGTGTGTATGTGTGTGTGTGTGTGTGTGTGTGTGTGTGGTGAGCATGTGTGGTGAGCATGTGCATGAAGGGAAAGCAGGGATGCTACATTTGGCTCACTCACAGATGAAAACCTTACTTCCTTCTACTCATATTTAGCACTCATGACAATTTTGCCCCGTGAAGCCTTTGGGTACAGGTGAGGCAATAGCAAGTGTGCGTCACAACACACCCTTCAACATGACAGCAGAGCACCGCTGTGTCGCTGACCTCAGAGCAGAGAGAACTTTAAAAGCACAAACATATGGCTACTAGCTATAGCTTTATGGAAGAAAATGTTTATTCCAAAGAAAGCACTCATCAAAGGGAATGCAATTGTGAGCAAGGTTTGGCACCACGTTGAAGTAGAAAAAACAACCACTTTTTGGTAAATATGGCTTTGCATACAGACCCCTTATTTGCTGACCCCTGATCAGTCTCTGAACATCAGAAGGGAATTAACATATTACACATGGAGCACGATGCCAGATTACATAAAGGCATAACAGTACATTGGCAAAGGCATCAAAGATGACCTAGATGACACCCAGAGCCCAATAAACACTGTCAGAAAAAGACTACCATCAACTACTGAATCTTTGGGACATCTCAGTCAAAAATAAAAAGAAGCTAATTTCTCCAGGATCTAGGAAGAACTAAAGGAGTGCCTATGAAAATCTTCAAATATACATTTGTTCAATTATGCATTTGTAGCGGTAGCCAGCAGATACAGTGCTGTGGCGTAAGTAAACCTCACTCCTTGACACCTGACACTCCCATGGGTTATAGACTCCTTGCTAGTATGCCCACCTCCCATGGGTTATAGACTCCTTGCTAGTATGCCCACCTCCCATGCCAGATTGCAGGTTTGAGTCCGGTGCAAGACTGCTTGGTTACACATTCCAGGTTACACATTGTCTGCTCATCATCTGACCGTGACAGGCGGGCATAATGCAGCTGACAAACCGAGCAGACGAGAAGGAAACATGCGGAGCAGAAACCAAAGGTGAATGCTTTTGGATTGGTGCCACAGGAGACTGTTGTGAAAGGCATTCAGCTACTTTTGTGACCCTAAGAGGATTTCAGCGTCTCAGGGCATATTTTGAGGATATTCAGGTGTGCTTTAAACACAAGTAACTACACCACATCCTGGTATCATGACTGGATGTATCATTTCACCATGGCAACGGAGGTTATTACAAGTGCATCTAAAATGTGGTGTAGTTACTTTGTGGTGAAAGGCTGTACGAATATTCATGGTTATAGCTTTTAAACATACTCTTTTCTCGAAAATTTTATAATTATAATTATAATTTACGGTCTTTTTGCAAATTTTACCAGGTAGAACCGGTAATTACCAGCTATTGGCTAACTCCTACCAGTTGAAAATGTCTACACGTGCTCCAGCTTTGTCCTGAGAGAGGATGCCTTCCCCGCTCAGCCCTCTTTCTTGTCTGGCAGGGACACGTGACTGGTATTAGACCTCTGAAAGTCGGCTGCATATTCAGAGAAGCAGAGAAAAATTAGATCAGTTTAGTCTGGAATCTCAAATACAATCTTTGCATCACATTATCACAGCAACCATAAACGTTCCATAAACCATAAAGGCTTTTGCTTCCACTCAATACACTGTCACATAAAATGACTGTTTGAGAAGTACCTAAAATAAGTTAAATGTTCAGGTATGTACATCTCTTACTCAGAGCATCAGTAGGATCTGCTAACATCCCACTCACATGCTAAAATCTCTCTGTGGCTTTGAGGGAGGAGATAAACCACACAACAGAAAGTTAACTGGAAACAAAACATTTAGAGTAGAGTCTGCTATTAGCTCTGCTCTGTTGGTGCGGCATATAGAAATATTTCTGATGCTACTCTGTGCTACATGATGCAGCCATGAATATCAGACCAACTCATTTTGTAAACTTCTTTTAAAAACTTTCCTTTCTATATTATCATTATAAGAACTCCCATCCTACGGATTGCCAACTTTCATTGTTCATTTTGTATTCGTTCTACATTGTATTAATCTTTGCCACAAACAGTAAGGGTGCCTTTTTTTCTTTTCTCAGCACCTGAGCTGTGTGCTTACTGTTGAATTAACCAAAAATTATAATAATTATTGTTACTTGGTTTGTGTAAGTGTAAGTAATAGAATATGTAGAATATGTAGCACTTTCGGCCAATGAAGGGGAAAGTATAGCAATGTCAAGGCATGTCAAACTACCTCAAAGGTGCCCGACCTTGGTTAAGGCCCTACATACACCTTGTTGCCAGTGGTTAAGGCCCTACATACACCTTGTTCCCAGTGTCTAGCTGGGTAAGCATATTTTTTTATCATGCCATTTGGCACCATATAATAATAATGTATTTTAAGCATTACCTTTTTTGTCAGTTCCTATAGACACTGGTAATTGAATTAAGGCTGTTATGTCACTGGAGGAGTACAAGGTGTGGTTTCACACATACACATGAATTATTCAGTGTTTTTAAGCAAAATACTGAATTTACTAACAAAACAAGTCAAAACATCGCGCACCAACACACAGAGGCAGCCGTCCGTGGCGCCATCGGAAGATATTATATTTGCCGTCTTGCATTCAGCAAAGAAGAATATCAGGGTCAGAGCAGGAACTAGGGACTCAGACAAGCAAAAGTGTTTTTCATTGAGTGGGGAGAATGATTGAGATGTCCAGACAAGCTAAAACCTTGCGCACTAATAGTACCAAAGTTTTCAGTTTCAGTCTCAGTCTCAGTTTCAGGTTGAGGGTTAAAGAGATTCTTCAAAGTAGAAAATTGTTTCCTACTGTCAGTGGCATTGTCAACCTTTTCTTGGAGATTACCTTTTCAGAAGCTGAACAAAGCAGATTACAGAGACTACACAGTTACCCAGATCATTGGCATCTCTGGATTTGCACAAAACGTCCAGCTCAAACACAAAGCTGCCAAGCATTGAGGCACAGGACTAGGTGGGACAAGGAAGAGACTTATCTGAGAAGCTGCCTTGCCCGTGTCCTTGCCTGTGTCTTTGCCCGTGTCCTTGCCCGTGTCCTTGCCCATGTCCTTGCACGGTGGACTCGTTGTCTGACAGGACTAAAGCTAACGTAACATTCATCTTTATTACAGACCGTTTTGAAACTTCCGTCTATAATAAAAAATCTTTTCACATCAGATTTGCTCATATAGGCTATTCCTGACACTTTTAAAAACTGGTTTTTGAAAAATGGTCTGATGCAAATAGATTAAACAGTGATAGATTAAAGTGTGGCTTGTTAATGTCATCCCTTTCCTAACAACAGATAGATAGATACATTTGTATTAATCCCGTTAGGGAAAAAGCAGCAAGGTAATAGGAAGAATTTTTTTTTTTTAAACTGGAGAGCTGTTATAACTGGCTGCCACACTCACTGCGCCATGGCAACCCATTCAGTTATTAAATAATGCCGGTTGTGTCCGTTGTTCTGGCTGGTCTAATGATGCGATCACGTGCGGCAATCCGATTAGGTTTGCGGATAGCGTGCATACGAACATCAACCCGCGACCGGATTTCGAGTTTACTCACTTTGGACCCCCGATTCGAGGGAGTGCGGATACAGTGTGCGGATACAGTGCGTTCGTCTGCACGATAGGGCCAGGGGCGGACTGGGGGGGAAAAGTGGCCCGGGAGTTACTGTCAGACCGGCCCACTCAATACACAGCGCGCGGCCCACTCAGTACACGGCGCGCCTCCCACTCAATACACGGCGCGTTGCCCATTCAATGCATCGCACGTATCGACCAGTCAGTGGCCTACTTGGAAAAATATCCATACACTTAACATTATTTTGGATGATTACAAAGAAATTACATCATGATACTGGCTATTGTAACACTCCAATGTAGGTATAGTTTGCTAGATGAATAGGCTTAACTCTGGGCTAGTATCAGATGGATATACGTTTAACTACAGAACATTAAGGAATGAATATCCACACAATAAAGAAACTTGAATCAGAGGGTAGAATTAGTATGAACTATATTGTAGAAATGAACAGAATAGAACATACGATGGGGTGTGAACATCAGTGGTATCAGTAGTGTTGCATGCTGGGTGTGTGATTGTGTGTGTGTGTGTAGGGGTGTTGAAGGTGCATAACAAAACAATAAGTAAAGTAACAGAACCTAAACTAACTCTGCTGGCCCGGGTGCATTATAGTCACATGATAATAAAAAAACAATATCAGTATACTCATGTGTTATTATGACCTCACTATCTAATCTAGATAACATATTAACATTGTTTATAATGTTAGTGTTGTGTGTAACACGGTGATTTTAGCATATCAAGCTAGCTGGTTAACTTATTTTACATAAATTATTAGAAATTATAAGATTGCCCTCTTTACAACTACCACCATGGATATCTTGCTCATCGATTGTAAACAAGTGACTACGGCTAACATGTTAAAATAGATCATCTCGATGATGACAACAGCGCCAGCTTGCTTATTTTACCAGATCATAACGGTCTCGATTTTGGACATTTATCTACCTAATGTTAGCTAGGCTAGTTGGTAGTGAACGTTACCTCATCTGTGAAAAGCAAGCTAACATTGGCCAAGTCAACGCCACAACTTACTTTGTATCACTGTCACTGTCACGCGAAATAACAGTCGTAAATGGCCCAGAGTTTTCTTAAATGCAATTCTTCAAAACTACCAGATGCCCCACGGGCCGCTCCGTGTAAGGAAGAAGGGCTGACGGCACACGTCACTACGGTTGCGTGCCCTGGCGGGGCGTGTATGAAAATCCAGGTGCGTTTAATTTAAGAATCCTCATCCTTAATCTGCACAGCTGAGAACACTTCGGCTGTGTAGGAACCCATTTTCAGGTGTTCATTAATAAGGTGGAGATCGTTTATTACGTCGAATTTCTGAAGTCCGTAAGAACACATTTCAGAAGACACTTTAGAACATTTTCGAAAAATAGGCACCATGAGTGTGAATACAGATCGCGAGGAGGAGTATAAAAATCAGTCAGTGATTTTATGTTTTATAGTTAATAGAGGAAATTATACGTGTTCTGAGTAGTATTGAAAATATTTGAATGTGCCGCTTCGGCGGTGTAAGAGAGAGGGCCGGTTGGTGATGAAAGTGGGCCGGTATTTTGGACTATCCCAACCTCGTCGGCCACCGGGGATTCCCCCGGTATCCCCGATGGCCAGTCCGCCCCTGGATAGGGCTATCCGGAGACGGTTCTCTCCGGGTTCAGGCAAACTAGACTTCGTCTGCATGACCCCTAAGAAACACTTTATCACTGGACTGAATGACTACAGGCCCGTCGCCCTGACGTCTGTGGTCATGAAATCCTTTGAAAGGCTGGTGACACAAGTCAGCTCAGGAAGTACAACCTGCCTCAGGAGCTGCTGATCCAGTTTTACACTGCAGTCATCGAGTCTGTTCTCTGCACTTCCATAACTGGATAGGAATAGACGCCAACGGACAGTCAGGTCTGCTAAAATGATCATCGTGCCGACCTGTCCACCATCCAAGACCTGTAGAACTCCAGAGTCAGGAAACGGGCAGGGAAAATCACTGCAGACCCCTCACACCCTGGACACAACCTATTCCAACTCCTCCCCTCTGGTAGGTGCTACAGAACACTGTTCGCCAAAACCACCAGACACAGAAAAAGTTTCTTCCCCCTCGCTGTCTCACTAATGAACAGCTAATTCACTGTGGCACTGTGTGTGTGTGTGTGTCTGTGTGTCTGTGTGTGTGTGTGTGTGTGTTCAATAACCCTGGATAACCAAAACAACCACTGTACAATTACAACTACAAATCATATTTATTTATTTATTTTATTTTCAAATACAAAATGTGCAATACATTCCACCCCTTACTGTATAACTATACAGGCTGTATATACTGTACTTCTTACGTCATTCTCTTACCATTTAATATCTGCTCTTCTTGCACCCTTCACTCTTTGCACAGTTGTATCTGTATATAGCCATTCCTCCCTGTATATATTTCTTATATTTCTTAGACCGTTGTGCTGTTCTGTTGTATTGTTTTTGTGTTGTGTTGTATATTTTGTGTAAGTACAATGAGAGCCACTTAGCCTGGAGTCAAATTCCTTGTTTGTGCAAACGTACTTGGCCAATAAACGTGATTCTGATTGATTGCAGCCTAAATCCAACCCCTTGTTAAAAACCAAAAAGGCCACGCTGTGCAACATTAAACAGGTGGCCATAATAAACAGTACATATTAATGAGTTAAATAAGTTAATAAGTGAAATACATCTGGAAACCCCCAGAGCTACTAACTAAGACCGCAATTAGATGAGGCAACAACCGTGTAACCAGGAATGGCTAGCCTCACAAAAAGTAAACAGTAGACAATCTTGATGAGGGACTTTTTTTTCTCAGAATAACTTTACTTCAATTAAAGCAGCAATAAGTAGTTCCAAAACTAGCAAGCTACCTACCTGAAGGGTGTACCAAAACCTTGCAAACACCAGCAGCAGCAGCCCAGTTGCCACTGATAGAGGCTTGCCGACACACTAACCGGTGTCTTTTGGCAGTATAGCTGGCAATGTCATGCTGTGAAAGCTTTTCATCCATTTTTGCAGGGTGTTCCAGCCTGGAACACAGAACTACATAGTGCATATTGATGGCTAGTGGGAAAGACACAGGTGTTTATTTGTCCTTCACATGAACATATGCTATCAAAATGAATTTGAGGATAGTACCAAAACTAGTTGCCTATAAAACCATACTTCAAAAAGTGTCAAATTGTTGCATAGTGTCACTTTAAAGGTTGAATTTTTCATTTTTATCAGTGTGACATTATGCTTATTTACCAAAAGACACATTTCTTATAACCCTTTTGATTTATCTTTACCGGGGGTGCCAATAATTGTGGAGGGGGCTATACACAAAAGACAAGCCCCAGGCAAACTTGACTTAGCTCCTGATCTTTTCAAAAGCTAGAAACGCCCCTGCTCTGAACATAGACATGTACTGCTTTAAAATGATGTTTTGCATTGTCTTCTATGTGCTTGAATGTCTAGCATGACTGAGATGCTTTTTGCTATGCACGCTGCACATGCCCAGGGGCTTTCGGGCTTACGTCTAGCTTTATTGTCATTGTCCTAATTCTAATTTGAATCTAGACTAATTCTAATGTTATGCATGATGGCCTCCAGTTTATTAACTCAATGTATATAGGCTGACTATCATTTCCTTTCAAACCAATGACAGACTGACCTTTCTTGTTCTTAGAAATACTGCTCCTCCAAGATGCAACGCCGTAAACTACAGATCACACTACTGTAGAACATGCACATCATTTTACCACATGTCAAATGAAAATTAAGTTTCTTAAAAAAATACTGATGTGACAGAGCTTTCTTGAAAATATAATTTGTCTTTCCAATCTAGCTTCTTGTCAACAGCCCAATGTATGGCCCAACTTGTTCGATTTGAATTCATCCAAATTTAGGTTTGATATTTCAAGTCTTCTTCTGAAATCATCTTCATTGCATTAAAATCAAGATAATTCATGAAATGAAAAAATGAATCTTTTAAACCATGGTGTGGCTGGATATTGTAAGGAATTACACTTTATCCTTCCCAACAATATAAGAAACATGCAAAGTAGCTCCTGTAATTAACAAACGTGATCACCATAATCTCCCAATTGGTGACAAAGCAAAGGTCCACACCCTGACACCAGGGGTCAGGAAATCAACTGAGGTGTGAGCGACAGCCACCAATTGTTTGGGAATGGGGGTAGGCCATTGAGAACCATATCAGGCCAGAGGGACAGAGGAACTCATTATAATAATACCTTTGAGTATCCAAAGACACTTGAATTATCTTACAGAACAATACAAGTTTGATACACCTGTTATTAGAAGCACCAGAAGCTAGTTTGTTTATAATTAGAGCCTATGAAGTATCTTAAAACAATATATATTGCTAGAGTTTGAGATGTACGCGGTTCAGACCTACAACGCTGAATCAGGAGTATGTTTTGCGTGCCTCATTACAGCTCTGTACTGGAATAAAGACTGGTTGCTGCATCAACCACGTGAAAACATCCTTTAGCGTCTTATTTATTTATTTATTTATTTTTTAAAGAGGGGAAGGTGAGTACTAACCTACTGATTTTGTGTCTGGAAATCCGCACATTTAAAACAATCTAGGAAGGACTTGTAAGGACAGGGATTGTTTTCTCAACTTTATTTGGTAATATGTGGAAGGTGTTTGTGTCCTAGGCCCGCTCCATAGGGTTTTAGATTCAAAAGCAACTGAAATCAGCCCAAAGTCCTGTGGTAGCAGAGTTGTACTGGAGAGAGTTTCTATTCTGTATTAGTCGATACATGGCAAACCATGGTTTTGAGGGAATGTGTCATGGGATTGAGAATGCTGCACATGAGCCCCATATGTGGACTGCATACCGCATCAAAAATAAGCCCAAAGTGATTAAAGACAAGAAGGAAAATTCAGATGCTTGCAGAACTTTTTTTGTGGACTTGCCCACCCCCACGTCCGAATAAAGCTGTTAGAATGGGGGTTAGGAATCTGGCTTACTACCTAGAGTCCTTTCAAACTCTAATCACAGTCAGTGGTCTAGGTGGGGCTGGGTCCCGAAGCCTGCCAATCTTCTCTAAGCGTTCTCTAAGAATTTTCTCTAAGTGTTTTCAAATATAGGCCTATGTGACATTAGTGTGGCAATCAAGGGAATAATGCCACTGTGTGAAGCCTATCTGACAAACCCAGCAAAGTAACAGTAGCAGACATCTGTTCTGACTTTTTTGTAACAAAGGAGAAACAATTTATATGATATAATATATTGTATTGTAAGGTTAAACAGAAACAAATCTATAAAAGTTATAAAAAATATGCACAGTAAAACAAATCAAATTTAAAGTAAATCTTTACCACTGGAAAGTGGAAGTACCAGTCTTTACCAGTGGAAGTAGGCCCACCACCACAGGTAACTGCATCTTTGTTAAGGCCATTAATGCTTAATGTCTTTGTCTGAGCAGTCAAGAGAGATCATGAAGAGCCAGTCACCACATTGATGTTCTAAACTGGCATTCTAAAAATGGTAAAAGAGTCACAGCCACTGTTTGCACTTCGGTGCTCTCCCATGCGTGACATGGTGTGATATAGGCGTGTGCTAACTGAATAGAACTGTGCCAGTTAATCTAGTCTTCTAGTTTCAATGAGGACTGTATCGTTTCACTCAAGCATTTTTACGTGGATTACAGTTATTATAAAAAATTAAACAAAACTATATATTTAATTCTAATTCTAGGATTCAAGTTAAGCACATGCCAATTTCAGTGTATGTACTGTATATGCTGGATGCACATGCAAGAGCCTTATTTAGACTATTGGCTGTTAAAGCCCCATTCCGGAAGAATTCTTTTTTTTTTTTTCCTGAGCACCCCCTAAAGTTGCAGAGTGTAGCTCACTTGTACACCACTGTCCTAACTCTCTCTCTCTCTCTCTCTCTCTCTCTCTCTCTCTCTCTCTCCACCTGTATGTGTTGACAAGCTGAAGGATATGGAACCGGCAAAGACAATGGCAGAAGCCAAAGAAGCATGTCGACTGACAAGGTAGAGTATTACAAGATTTTACACAAATATGACTGCATAGTTTTATTTATTGTGATTTCAGAGAATGCTAACATAACCAAAAGAAAAGCAATAAAAAGAATGACAATTTAGTTTAGCTGAATTACTGCTCGCATTTTCAGCCTATATACATTGTCTTCTAAGCGTTGGAATGTGGAGTATGTGTTGTAATTGATGTTGTGGACAACATGAAAAAGGCACATATTGTGCATAAAATACATTGGAACGTATCATTTATTACAAGCTAGCTGAGTTAGGTTTTCAAGATTGCAAACTTCCAAGGCTTACTGGGCGTGAGATTGACGAAGACTGAATTTGAATGTATTTGCATGCTAGCCTGAGACGGGACTGAGGTCGAGGACTTTTGGCATCTCCGTGAGACAGTGATGACACTGATAAGGCTACAGCCTACGTCGCATTCTTTCATACATTACATTGGCAGGGATGTACATCCTGCTGTCTGATTATTGTTGTTTTCCCGCCATAGGACAGATCACAATAGCTAACGTCAAAAGACAGTATAAACAGTTTGCAACACTGTATCAGCTACATTAGAAAGGATAATTCATGAATGGCTAATGATGTATGAGGTTTGGATGTCTACAATAGTAGTTTTTTCTATGGTTTTATTGCAGGAATCAACTTCAACTTCTGCCTCTTCTGAAGTAGAAACAAGACAGGTCAGAGGAGCAGACGAGGTAGGGCGAGGGGAGGCGGGAGCACAAGAGGGAGAGGGAGAGGCAGAGGCTTTAGGGTCAGAGAAGATATTGACCCAGATGACCTATGGAGGTTTGCAGGAGAGAAGAACAGCTGAAATGCAGGTTTGTTTATTTGTCAACAATCCTCCATGAAAAGATTTATCAGAGGCATTATTTTGCCAAAGTACTGGCTGGACAGGGTGATGACAAGACCAGAAAGAGTCTGTTAATGACGAGGGCTTGGCAGAGGGAACCATGTGGAACCATGCAAGAGAGCGACATAAGATTCAGGTTCAATGGAACCCCTGTGTCAACAAAGTTGTCTGTAGACCTTCTGGCTAAGGAGCAGTATATTCTATCACTCCTCATTATAAAGATGGCCCTGCTCAACAAATACACCGGACTTAACTGAGAAGAATCGAAGAAGAACCAGTGAGAAATGTGGGGGATCTCACACCTCCTTCCCCCGTGAGAATATGCTGATGGTTACACTGCACCCTCTTTTTCTGCCAAAAAAGATTTGGAAGCTGAGGCTGCAATCATGCTTCTGGAGGAACCAGCCCAGGATCTGGAGGAACTGTTTTGGTTCTCTCTGAACCTGACTCTCCCCTCCTTCCCTAATGTAGTCCAGAGGCACTTGAGCCTGCAGAAGGTATCGACCTCTAGCTGAGGCAGTCCACTAGATCAACAGCAGCAACACACTAACATCTATTGGTCAACACAGTCTACCATTTCAAAGTCTGCCTAGGGTGCTGTTATTAGGCCATTGTTCATGTTAGGGAAGCATGGTAGTGATTGTGGGCAAGAATTTAAACAATTTCAGCCAAGTTATTGCACCCTCTATTGGACGTTAATTTAACGTTATTGCACCCTCTATTGGATGTTAATTTAACGTAATGTTCATTAGAACATTATAAGCCGAGGGGCTCAGGATCAGCTGGATGGAATGATGGCTTCCTAGAGGGTGGTATGTCTTATCTTCCTAGAGGGTGGTATGTCTTGTCTTCCTAGAGGGTGGTATGTCTTGTCTTCCTAGAGGGTGGTATGTCTTGTCTTCCTAGAAGATGGTATGTCTTGTTTTCCTTAGTAGTATTTTATACTGCCGCTTGTGTAGCAATATATAACAAGGGGTAAACTGTGGCAATTTGTGTATTTAGGGTGTTTGTTGTTTGTATGTAGATGCATGGTGTACATCTACTGCTTGTGTTGTTATTCGAAGTGCACCACAATCACCTGTTTCAAAAGGGTAATACTTACTTGCATGCATGGAATATTTCCTTTCTTTACAAATCCTTTGGTTCAGCGCATCACTGTTGCTAACCGCTTTTTTGGGGGGAAATATTTTATGCATATTACTTTTGCGAACTGCTCAGAGGGAGATTGGTATACGTGTGTGCAACTTTACCACCTGCCTAGACTGCTGGTGGTCAATTTGATGATGTCAGTGGGGCCGAATAATATAATTTCAGATCTAATATATACCAGTGTACACAACATCACACATGTTTTTTAATTCACCACTTTCAAGCCTTTCAATTTGTGAGATGAATTTGTCACTTGACAAGTAATGGTGTTTTTCCAGTTGTTTTAGTACAGCCTTTTGTCATAATAATTTATTTGTGGGCATTTTGGTTTTTAAACTTGTTTAAATGACCATCTACATGAAATGTGAATTCTTGCCGAGCTGGTTTGAGCATCACTGCATTTAATAGCCTTAGGGGTAGCTGTTCGCCAGTTATAGGCTGGCTTGCGTAGTTGTGACAGAGAATCACCATTCGCCAATTGTAGCCACCAATGATCAATGATGTTTTTAAATATCGTAAAAAAATAAATCGTGGATTGAATTGATCTGAATTTCTTTCACTGCAAATAGTGTCATTAAAAATCCTGCAAAATATCCGAGACGGTATGAATGCAGTACAGAGACACTCTTGCGCAAGACTGCTGCTGAATATGAAAAAATTAAACCTCATTGTGCATATCAACAATAGGCCTACATTTCGCTCGAGAACCACCTGACTTTTTCAACATGTAGTCTATTTTTATGATTCTTAAGTGAAATAGGCATCTTGAACGAAGACATTCTAAAATCGTGCAACAACTTTTTCGTGAAAAGGTGCTAACAATGTTTTTAGTTAAGTTGAGCTTTTGTTTTGACTATTCTGTTGGCGTAAGTCATTCTTTACAATTATCTTAGGTTTTACTGAAAAATATGTTTGGTTTTACCGAAAGGACAAAAAACCTAAATTATTCGGGCCAAATGTAGCCTTTGCGTGCTCTGATGTGAGTAGCAACCTACTTGACTGTTTTGTTTCAAATAGAAAGTAGCCAGTTCTTTTGTAAAGGCTTCTTCACGGAGAGAGAAGTATCTCCCGGCTCATCTACTTAAGGCGGTTGAATGGGCGGATCAGCTCCCGCCCCCCACTAGGAGTACATTTACCACTCGCTGAAACCAGCTGCTGTTGAATCTTTTGCGCACGTGGAATGCTCCTGTGGAACTTCAAATTGTGGAACTTAATTTAGCTTACTTGAAGCGAAGCTCCCCCCCCCCTCCCCAATATATTGGCTTTTTTTTTTTGCAAAGTAAGCTTCTCTTACGTGTGTTCATGTTAGGCAAGGCATTTTTCTTATTCTTCGACAGACTAAACGAAATTGTTTACCGCGCACACATCAGCATATTTTCATGTTGGACTATGTACATGGTGTAGCTATTAAAAAGTGAAAGGGCTGCTGGATTTGAAACGGGCACCTAATTATGGTGGACAAAGGTCCGCTATTGACCTCTGCTATTATTTTTTATCTGTCTATTGGGGCAGCAATATTTCAAGTCCTCGAGGAGCCGAATTGGAAACTTGCCGTGAAACAGTACGGTGCTCAAAGGGAGAAAATTCTGAAAGACTACCCCTGTCTTACAAAAGATGACTTGGACAAGATTCTTGAGGTATGGCAAATAATGCTTTTATTAGTCTGGCGTGACTCAAATCAGTGAGAGCATTGAGTAAAGGGTGCTGTTACCTCAGTTTATTTGTTGCCGTAAGGAGGGGACTATGTGGTGAAATCTAGTCATTCTAACATTCGAACAAGTCATTAAAACTTGTCATTGAGAACATCCAGAGAACTGGGCTAATATACCTACTTGATTTTAGCGCTTGTTTAGTCACATTTAATTTGGAAGGACTTTGTGGAAGAAAATGTGTGAAACAATGAAAGGAATTTGTGTTACTGTTAGGATAACCCATTCAGAACGAGAGGTCTGTAGGCTACTGATAAACACGTTTTCAATCCCAAGACGATGGTTAATCTTTAAAACTTGAACATTCCAGTAGTCCTTGCTGGAAATAAATGATTTGGGCCTGCTTTGTGGCTACCATATTTTTGGACAGCGCTAATGATGAAAATGTGTGTGAAAGTTTTAAACTGTGATTGCATGCCTGTCTTCCTAGAACCTGTTCTATACCCACTTTGCAACAATGAATATATATGTTCAGCTAAATCAGCTTCCTCACCTTAACTGGACTTCATAATCAATTTAAAAGTTTGCTTAATTACATGTGCCCTTGATACAATGGTTCTACATTTAAAAATATCGTCTTGATGGTTAGCTGTGAGGAAAGTAAAATGCGGGCTAACATGTATTCTTTAGATGTGGTGTTGGCCCTTTATCCACAGCTTCTCACACCTCTTTGCACCATACCATTGCTGTTTAATGAGTAGCTGAGCCAGTGGTGTTCCTCATGGTTGAGCTTAGAAGACTAACAGCACTTGGAAGCACATTGTTTATTAAACTAAACTAGAGTAGTCCATTCACCTACAGTGGGATCATGTTTAGATTTGTGAAGTGTATTTTCTGCACAATCCTTTGCTATAGGGCCCAAAGGGACTTCAATGTTAGTTGTGCTCTACTCCAAGTGTTTATTGCTCCCGTGGCTGTGTTTTGGGTCAGTCACCAGTTCACAACAACTTCTCTTGTTTGTTCTGCACTGTAGCGATATGTGACACGCTTATGACCCGTAGGGTCAGTTGGAGATCACTAACTTGCAAAGGCTTACGATGATGGTTTGACTGATTTACTTTTGAAGCTTGTGCGCATTACATAATGGTAAAATGTATAAAACATCATCTTTCTCTAAAAATGTGCATTGCTCTCCTTCAGTACTCTGCAGTGCTTTTCATGATTCATAGTTCTGACATGACTGTCTGTTTTTCTTGCTTGAAATGACTCCATAAACTTGTTTCAGGAGGGCAGTGTTCATATGGTATATTTTTTTTATCCCATTGAATAAAGATTCTAATTCTTTTTTCTGTAAAGATTGGTCTCGCTATGAATTTACCTGTAGCCACATTTAGCAGGGAATGCAAAATATGGGTTGCGGCTAAATCCATGTTGTGGGAATCAGTGAATATTTGAAATTCAGTCGCTGAGGGTCAAGTCTGAGCATGCCTCTCCCCAGAGGTGTCTTAAAGTTAGCCCCCTTGGTCTCCTTAACCTACAACATTCACAAACTATTGCAACTGTACTGCAACAACTTTCACACCAGTCTTCAAGGGAAAATAACACTGAGGGGCACAGAGTTCAAACTCCAGTGTGTAGGTAGTGGCACAGACTTGAGACCTGGTATTTCCCATCACATTCACACAGTGGGGGAAGATCCTGGGTCACAGGTTCATAAGGCAATTGGTATTTTATATGCCATTTTGTATTGATGTTTTTTAACATGCTCTAAAAAGGCAAAATCTTTTTCACCATACTGTGGAGCCCATCAGCCAACAACTACTGGGCAGTGGTTCCATGTTTTGAAATTTGAATTTAAAATGTACCACTATACCGTAGGCCTTACTGAGAACGTGCTTCAATGAGTAACGTCAACTTTAACAAGGTTATCAGACTGATTTTTATTTTTAAAGCCATTTACCTATTACAACCTATTGAATTTGGGGGCAAAGCTGCCAAACGAGTCAGCTCATATCTTTGGTCAACTAATATGTAAGTTGCTATGAGTGCAAGATATGCCCGTCACATGATAACATGAAGTTTCCATGGCAGCTATGCCCTGCGGGGTTGTTGGCCCCCATCTATATTTATTGTTATTAGTGAGCCAGCGGTGCTGGCACCTAGTGTTTCTACCTTTTTATTATTATTCATCTTTATGTTCTTCTTCTGCCATGGGAGTCTATGGCTGCCCTGAGAACTGTATTGTACAGAGATTACGGATGGTCACCTTCTGTCCAAGCCTCACAAACGCATTCATATGGACTTTTGATTTTCGTCTGTCACAGTCAATAAAAATTGTCCTCAAAACAGGAAAATGTCCTTTTCCTTAGAATTATTACTATAACCACATTGGCGTATGCCAGAACCCGCCCATGCTGAGCACATATATGCAGGTCTGCACCACAGAGCTTTCATCCTCTCATCAATCTCTCAAATCGTGCCTTTCATATTGGCATATGTCAAAACAACCAGGGTCATCAGGCCTGGTCTCTGTGGGCATCTGTAGTTACACTACGTCATACTCGCCGTGTTAGCGTTTGAAATTATAGTTTAAAATAACCTCAAACTTCATCTCGGAGACTGAATGAACTTTCAGACTGAATGAAATATTCATTGTGCTGCTAAGTGTTCCACACTATAAGGTACACGCAAAGTACAACACCATTTCACAAGCTTAAATGAGGTCTACAGAGTTGATTTTTACCCCACAGGTATAGCTTAAATACCCTATTTGGGTGGGACCTTACGTTTAAAAAAAAAACAATTCACTTCTGACAAAGCCGAAGTGGCTGATAACACGCGCTATGCCGATCAATATACCGTATTCCCAAGTACCATTGGTGTTATGTTGGGTGTCGATTTATTCCAAACCCCTATTCAATATCTGGTATTTTCTTTTCAAAATCGGAATTTGCAAAAATGCTAAACTGCCGCACACAAAATGACGACAGTTACTGTCAGACTTTAATGACATGAGACTTGCAAGTGAGTGCTTCCAGCCATACCCTTGACACAATGTTCTACTGAAGTTTTGTACTTATTATTCCATCGTTTTTTGGTCCTTAAATTCACTGGTCTGTGCTAATAATAATAATAATAATAATAATAATCAACTTTATTTGTATAGCACCATTCATAGAAAACAAAACAGCTCAAAGTGCGATGCCTCACACATATTTTACATCCTGATTTATTTTTATTTATTTTTTATTGCTGTTTATCATTTCTTCTCGAGGGTGTGTAACCAGAGAGATGGATTTACAGCTTTATTGCAGCTGTAATTGTCAGATGAAGATCTCAGCATGCCTGTGGATTAATGAAAGCCTATATTTCAGCTGCAAGGTGTCTTGGGTTGTCATGTCCCGTCCTTGGGATCTCCTATCATGTAGCAGTCCTATTGGATTCATCAAGAACCTTTAGATTTCAGTGGTCACAAACCTTGTTTGGGTGGAGTCTGCCAGAAGCCGCTAAGCAGGAAGTGAGATCATCTCAGCAGGTGTTTGATGTATTGACATTGGCATTGACATGGGACCCCTTGAGGTTGTGCTCCCCCCCCCCCCCCCCCACTACAATATCCTCCTTTGCAATGCTGTCTCGTAAATCTCGTAAAAATGTTGTTTTAGCTTTTCTCTCAGATAAAATCGCACTCTTTGAAAAACTCCCCTTTGAAAAATTAGCTCTCAGCTAACCCAGCTAGCTCGTTTGCTAAATATGTTATCACTGTGGGTGAAAATTGAACATCAGGGGCGACTTTTTGTAGGGATTTTGCGATGGGTTGGGTTTTCAGCAGTGCTCAGCTAGACTTTATTTAAAGGCCTTATTGTGCTGAAGCATCATCCCTTGCGTGAAGCCTTCCTTGTGTCTACCTGTACAAGTCCACCGAGCAAGGGCAGAGCAGCCCCTCAGATAAGTCTCTTCCTTAACTATATATTCTTTATCTTTTAAGTATGTGCTTTCATGTTATCGGTCATGTAGCCAAGTAAGAAGGTGTCCTCGTGTTTAAAGACAGGGTGACCTCAATCATTTATGGTCAGTCCTCAGCATCTTATCCTGCTTTCTCTGTAGGATTGTAGTACTGCCTGTCAGCAGTTGACTATCCCTTCACTTCCACTGAAGCACTGCCACTCCGCTGTACTTGTCTTTCTCCCCAGATGCCTCAGTGATGGTCCCGCGTCTAGACTGAAACATCACCTTCAGCTCAATCTCCTGGTGTTCGGCTATCCTTGGGTGTTATGATCGATGACCAACTTTAAATTCTCTGAGCATGTGGCTTCTGTCTCAAGGTGTTGTCAGTTCACCTTCTATAATCTTTGGAGGATCAGACCCTTCCTCACAATATGCTACACAACTCCTTGTGCAGTTGGGGGTTGTTTTTTGGACTAGTCTATTCCAATACTATTCTATACTATATGCCTGCATGCGTAAGGGTGCATATGAGACCGTTGCAGATCGAGAATGTGAAGAATCATTTGATCTTGGACACATCTGACTGCTCTGCAAGTTGCCCTTTGCTGGCTCCCTGTAGCTGCTAGAAATACACTTAAGTCTCTTGCTCTCGACTATAGGACAGCCACTGTATCACTGTACCAGCCTATTTCAATTCTATATTTCAGCTTTATTTCCCCTCTCAACCACTTTGCTTCTTCAATGAATGGTTGTCTTTTGTATTTTCTCGGCAGCAAGATCCTGCATTCAAGACACTTTTCATTGGTGGTTCCTCAGTGGTGGAATGCTGTCTCTTCCACTGACTGCCTTGGTACATTCAAGAAGTAATATACTCATCTTTTAAAATAGCAGTTGTACTAATAGTCCCTGCTAATACAATAATTTGCTTGGTTGGTCGTTGTTGTTGTTGTTGTAATAACTTATTTGTTTATAATTTCATCATTCAATTCAATTCAATTCAATTTTATTTATATAGCGCCATAACAATACAATTGTCTCTAGGCGCTTTACAGAGCCCAGAGCCTGAAACCCCCTTAGTGCAAGCACAATGGCAACACGGGCAAGAAAAAACTCCCTGTTAGTCAGGAAGGAACCTTAAGCAGAACCACAGCACATAAGGGGGAACCCATCTGCTTGAGGTCGGCCGGGTGGAGATAGGAAGGGGGGAAGGGGGGAGGGTTGTGTGGTAGAAGGGGAAGGGAAACAACAGGTGTTGTACATAGCCTGCATTTGGTAGATGTACATAATACATATACAGACATCCAGTGGTAAATACATGATACAGACAAGACCAGTTTAGTGGATATACACTGTGCTGATAGGGTTACTATTACAGGGGTAAGGGGAGTAGGAACAGAGAAACATGTCGATGGTGGCATCATCATATGCATTATTTTGAATCATTTGAATAATTTTGTGCCTGCCAAATACTTAAACTTGAATCTGAATTTCCTCGTATTTTCCACCCAAATCTTCCATTATATTGAAATACATAAGAATAAAACACCTTTTTAGTATGGACAATATTTTTTTTATTTATTTTTTATTTCATTGAATGAATTATGAGTGAACACATTGAGAGGATTCCTGTCTACTGACATGGATGAGCTTCAAGTAAGCAAACGGCAGCATGTTTTTTATTAAATGCAACCTGTGCTTTCAAGATATGACACATTTAATAGCCTCCACATGGGATTTTGTGCTTGTAAATAGAGACCTACAAATCTTTATGTTAGTCAAATGTAAACTCCTCCTGCTGTCCTGCTATAGGTGCAAAACCTCTTGGTAATATGACATTTCTTCTGGGGGGGCCTCCCTGGTCATATGAACGGCACTGGCTTAATACAAATAAAATGACTGACTGTGAACCTCATATCAGTATGCCATCTGCACATTTAATGTTTTAACAACTTTAGTTCATTGAGTTGGATCCTTGTAGTTGTATAATACTTTGAACTTTGTGGAAGTGAATTTGTTTTGTACACAGTCATATGTTGTACATCAGAGGGTTCAGACGATTTTCTTGAAAGCTGGACTTGTATCATCTTCATTAGGCAGCCAATAGCCCCAAGTCTTTTGGGGAACAGTGAAGGGAGTTCCTGTATTGTTTGTTGACTTCATGAAGCTTAACTTTTACGAAAAGTGCTGACCATACATGGAAAGAAAAGAACTGTCTTATCAGATGGCCATAGGTCATGTTGTACATCGTAAAAAGTCATTGTTTTATGGTTTCAAGTTGAAGCAAGATTATTCTAAACTCTCACAGAGTTCCAATTTTGGTCATAAATTTGACCAACTCTTCATATGTTGATAGGGAGATGGTCTTACGTATTTGTGTTCAGATGAGCCTGCGTCTGTGATGAACCAGTACATCACTGAGTCTGAGTCACGGAGTGGCAGTTTGGGGTGTGTACCTCCCAATACACTGGAGGTCAGCTTGTATTCTTTATATTTGGATTTAGTTACAGATTACCATTGCAAATACGACAAGGTAGTTGATTTAGTTACAGATTACCATTGCATATACGACAAGGTAGTTGATTTAGTTACAGATTACCATTGCATATACGACAAGGTAGTTGATTTAGTTACAGATTATCATTGCATATACGACAAGGTAGTTGGTGGTTGAGGGTCATACCTTTCTCCGTGCCGTGATGATCATGCCAAGTGAGACGGCTGAGGAGACCCTGTCAGTGATTAACCTGAGTGCTCTTTGTCTTCCAAATGTGTCTTGAATCGCAGAGGTCTATTCCACACTCTTGGAACATTGTCATGCTACTGTGGATAGTTTCATACGCAATTCAGATTTATTTTTAGGTTATAGCTTTGCTGTTTACGCTGTGATTATTAGCTGAATAAAACTGAATACAAAGGATTCATTTAGGTTGTTTTGAATTAGAATTGTGTTACTGATACATTAACATGTGACACACAGACAGACCTCCATGGTTCCAGCCCACAGGGGTCATGACCGGTAGTTGCCTGTTGAGTGGCAGGTGTGCTAAACGTTGGACAAGTTCATTATGCCAGACACAAGAGATGTAATCGCATGCAAAGCACAAGCACTATTGTCAGCTTTTTGCTTCGCTGACTCGACAAGGAGTTGCTTGGCTTTAAAGAGCCAGAGTGATCTGTGCTATCTACTGCAGTGAGACATTGCTCTCCCATCTGACTACTTGTGCACAATATGGGGCAACTATGTATTGAAGAGAATGATACCAAGTATATCATGTAAAATGACTGATTGTCCCTAACCTAAGCTTTTTGTTGTAGTATAAATAGGATTATGTGAAATATATTAAGTCACTACTGATGTGATGTCCTCTAGAATTCTGTTGAACTCTGTGTGTTGCTGTTGTACTAGTTATTGTGTTGTAACTCATATCAGTTGACTTTAACTTGGTCTATTGGCCTCTTAAAGTCCCTCAGCACCATGTGTACTCAGGCCTTCAAGAGGAATGGAAAACTACCCGCAGTGTGCTGCGCTTTGCTGCCAATTGAGATGTCCTGATAACGGTTGGAGTTTGTCATTGTTCGCTTTTGCCATACTCAGCTTTTTCTCAGTTACCACCAGTCCACACTTTCACTTCAGGCTGTGACCGCAGAATGGCTTTTTAAATTGTGTGATTTATATTTCCTTATTGGTTATCTCTGAGGCTAATGGATAATTGTCACTGAAATGTGTTAATGAAATGTAGGTGTGTAAAAAATGATCTGATCGTTGACTTGTGAAGTGTAGCCGGTCTCCTCTGAGATTACCTTGAACATTAAAGATGGATAGGACTAGGAAGGAAACAAAGAAAGAAGACACTAGTATATGCATGACATCATATCACCAGGATCATTACATTTGATCCAGAATACTTACAGTACCAGTACAGGTTTTTCTTTAGTTTTAGTATTTTCTACATTGTAGATTGATATTTAAGACATAAACACTATGAAAGAACACATATTGAATGGTCTAGTAAACAAAAAAGTGTTAAACAAACCAGAATGTTTTATATTTTAGATTCTTCAAAGTTGCCACCTTCTGATTTGATGATGGCTTTGCACACTCTTGGCATTCTCTTAATCAGATTCATGAGGTAGTCACCTGGAATGGTCTTCCAACAGTCTTGAAGTTGTTCCCCGAGATGCTGAGCACTTGCTGGCTGCTTTTCCTTCACTCTGCGGTCCAACTAATCCCAAACCATCTCAATTGGGTTTAGGTCAGGTGATTGTGGAGGCTAGGTCATCTGACGCAACACTCCTTCACGCTCCTTCTAGTTCAAATAGCCATTACATAGCCTGGAGGTGTGTTTGGGGTCATTGTCCTGTTAAAACAAATGAAATGGTTCCACTAAGCACAAACCAGATGGGATGGCATGTCGCTGTAGAATGCTGTGGTAGCCATGCTGGTTAAGTGTGCCTTGAATTCTTCAATAAATCCCCAACATGGCACCAACAAAGCACCCCCACTCCGATCACACCTCCTCCATGCTTTACAGTGGGACCACACATGCAGAAACCATCCGCTCACCTTCTCGGCGTCTCACAAAGACAGGGTGGTTGGAACAAAAAATCTAAATTTGGGCTCATCAGACCAGAGTACAGATTTCCACTGGTCTAATATAATAATTCCTTGTGTTTCTTGGCCCATGCAATTCTCTTGTTCATCCTCAGTAGTGGCTTTGCAGGAATTCGACCACGAAGGCCGGATTCACGCAGTTTCCTCTGAACAGTTGATGTTGAGATGTCTGCTACTTGAACTCTGCAAAGCATTTATGTGGGCTCTAATCTGAGGTGCAGTTAATTGGCAGCTTCTGAGGCTGGTAACTAATGAACTTCTCTGCAGCAGAGGGAACTCTTGGTCTTCCTTTCCTGGGGCGGTCCTCATGACAGCCAGTTTCATCATAGCATTTGATGGTTTTCTTAATTTTCCGGATTGACTGACCGACCTTCATGTCTTAAAGTAATGATGAGCTGTCTTTTTTCTCTTTACTTAGTTGAGTGGTTCTTGCCATAATATGGATTTACAGTAGTTGTAGGAGTAGTATTAGGGCTATTCACTTTATACCCCCCCTACCTCTGCACAACGCCACTTATGGTTCCAAACACATTAGGAAAGCAAGAAATCTCATAAATTAAGGCACACCTGTTAATTGAAAACCATTCCAGGTGACAACTTCATGAATCTGATCTAGAGAATGCCAAGAGTGTGAAAATCTATCATCAAAGCAAAAGGTGGCGACTTTGAAGAATCTAAAATATAAGACAAATTCTGGTTTGTTCAACACCTTTTTGTTTACTACATAATTCCATATATGTCCTTTTCATAGTTTTGATGTCTTCAGTATTAATCTACAATGTAGAAAATACTAAAGAAAAAGTGAATGAATGAGAAGGTGTGTCCGAACTTTTGAGTGGTACTGTATATGCAAAAGGTTGTACAGTGCACAGTATGTAAAAATATTTAAAGTGACCTTCTTAGCTGAAAACAACATATGATGGGAAATGATCGAGAGTAGGAAGCCAGTATTTCATTCTTCCTTTCTTCTAGTACATGTCCAATTCATTCTCTTCTACAAGACTCCTAGTCTGTATTTTCTACTGGCGTGGTGTGTGTGGTGGATGGTTGTTCCACAGCACATGTCCCCCTGGATTCCCTAAGTGCAGCTTTGTGATGTGGAAAGCTGTTATTGTTGTTGACTGCTTACTTTAGTGGTGTGTTGCATCGGCAGCTGGGGTGCCTTTCCTGGTAGTTGTTTTGCCTTGCAGTGATTCTGTGTTTAGTGACCACAACAGGAAATACATAAAAATGTAATTGAAAAGTATTAAGTTTGACTGATTGTCATGAGGAAATATGGGTTCTAGATTATAATTTGTCTGTTTGGTGGTGACTGCTAGTAGAATGAGAACTGTGTTGAAGTTCAAGTTTAAATGAGCTGTATTGTGAAGACATTTGAATTAACATGCAGAGGCTTCTGACTCCGGCTTACCTAATGTTAATGTATATGTGTATGTTAATGTATATGTGTATGTTAATGCATATGTATATGTGTTGGAGTAAATCCGCCTTGGAAGGTTGAGCAGTAGGTGTTTTTCTGTCATCCTAGGCTTCGGCATATTTTCCACATAGAAAAGCTAATGTTTATTCTCAAGTAAAGTAAAAGGTCTGGCTTTATTGGACCTTTTTCTCTCTTTTTTTTCTCCTGTACCAATGTGATTACTGGTAGAGGATGTGCTGAGAACGTAGATGGTGTGAGTTAGCAGTCCTGCAGTGTTTTAGAGCGTTTGGGTTGGGTGGGAGTGTTTAGGCTTCATCACTCTAGGCTGCATTTGTTTACTTGGGTTAGTAATTCTGTTTATATTGGTGCGATTACTCTTTTTTTTTTTAATTTAATTCCATGTTATGTAGATTGAACCATTGTGTGAAAAATCGAAATCTTTCTGCAACTATAGCAATAACATATACCTGACGTTTTTAAGATGTTAAGAAACCGTTTTTGAAAGAGTCAGACCGCATGGATTTTTTTCCGAAGATTTCGTCTGACTCTCAGAAATGGGTTCCTTGTGCTAGCAGTTAGGGACCTCCCACGACAGCCAGATCTCTCAACATCACATGCAAGTAATCATACAAACATCTTATCTCAAACTATGTATTATGATATCACTGCTACAACACTGATACTGCACACAATTCTTCACAGCAACACCAAACTCAAGAGCACATCACAGGGGTTGTCAAGTTTGTCAGTGTTTATGTATTATGGAAGGTAATAGTTGAACGCTGTTTATTTGACATGCGTTCAAAGTTTGCAGTTTGCATCAATGCAGCAAATGTAAAGAGAAGAAAGCCCAACCTGAATGAGATAAAGAGATGAGATGGGGGGGAGACGTGGAAATGAGATGGGGGGGAGAGACGGGGAAATGAGCCAAGAGTGAAAGAAGAGACAGAAACCTAGTGTACTTAAAATGGCTGCAGCTGAATAGCACAGAAGTCGGATTAATATAATTGAATTATTATAATTGAATTGAATCTAGATGCCAGTGATCCTGATAACGATCAGTCTGACTGTAGTCATCTTGAGTATCTCCACCTCCTCCATCAGTCACCTCCTCCATCAGTCACCTCCCTCTCTCCACCTCCCTCTCTCCTCCTCCATCAGTCACCTCCCTCTCTCCTCCTCCATCAGTCACCTCCCTCTCCACCTCCCTCTCTCCTCCTCCATCAGTCACCTCCCTCTCCACCTCCCTCTCCACTCCTCCATCAGTCACCTCCCTCTCCACCTCCCTCTCCATCTCCGCCATCAGTCACCTCCCTCTCCACCTCCTCCATCAGTCACCTCCCTCTCTCCACCTCCCTCTCTCCTCCTCCATCAGTCACCTCCCTCTCCACCTCCCTCTCCACCTCCCTCTCCACTCCTCCATCAGTCACCTCCCTCTCCACCTCCCTCTCCACCTCCGCCATCAGTCACCTCCCTCTCCACCTCCGCCATCAGTCACCTCCCTCTCCACCTCCGCCATCAGTCACCTCCCTCTCCACCTCCTCCATCAGTCACCTCCCTCTCCACCTCCGCCATCAGTCACCTCCCTCTCCACCTCCTCCATCAGTCACCTCCCTCTCCACCTCCTCCATCAGTCACCTCCCTCTCCACCTCCCTCATCAGTCACCTCCCTCTCCACCTCCCTCTCTCCTCCTCCATCAGTCACCTCCCTCTCTCCTCCTCCATCAGTCACCTCCCTCTCCACCTCCCTCTCTCCTCCTCCATCAGTCACCTCCCTCTCCACCTCCCTCTCCACTCCTCCATCAGTCACCTCCCTCTCCACCTCCCTCTCCACCTCCGCCATCAGTCACCTCCCTCTCCACCTCCTCCATCAGTCACCTCCCTCTCTCCACCTCCCTCTCTCCTCCTCCATCAGTCACCTCCCTCTCCACCTCCCTCTCCACCTCCCTCTCCACTCCTCCATCAGTCACCTCCCTCTCCACCTCCCTCTCCACCTCCGCCATCAGTCACCTCCCTCTCCACCTCCGCCATCAGTCACCTCCCTCTCCACCTCCGCCATCAGTCACCTCCCTCTCCACCTCCTCCATCAGTCACCTCCCTCTCCACCTCCGCCATCAGTCACCTCCCTCTCCACCTCCGCCATCAGTCACCTCCCTCTCCACCTCCTCCATCAGTCACCTCCCTCTCCACCTCCTCCATCAGTCACCTCCCTCTCCACCTCCTCCATCAGTCACCTCCCTCTCCACCTCCTCCATCAGTCACCTCCCTCTCTCCACCTCCCTCTCTCCTCCTCCATCAGTCACCTCCCTCTCCACCTCCCTCTCCACCTCCCTCTCCACTCCTCCATCAGTCACCTCCCTCTCCACCTCCCTCTCCACCTCCGCCATCAGTCACCTCCCTCTCCACCTCCGCCATCAGTCACCTCCCTCTCCACCTCCTCCATCAGTCACCTCCCTCTCCACCTCTGCCATCAGTCACCTCCCTCTCCACCTCCTCCATCAGTCACCTCCCTCTCCACCTCCTCCATCAGTCACCTCCCTCTCCACCTCCTCCATCAGTCACCTCCCTCTCCACCTCCGCCATCAGTCACCTCCCTCTCCACCTCCCTCTCCACCTCCTCCATCAGTCACCTCCCTCTCTGCTGATGACTTTGCAACTTTCTTTACTGAGAACAATATACCATAATACATATAACATAAAAACCCAGCATAATACTACATTTTATATACATTTGCACATAACTTGAAAATGGCAAACATCCTTAGGTTCTCTATGACAATGGGGAAGGTTGGCGCAAGTAAGCAGGTGTTAAAGGAATGCACAATATGATGGTTAATGTGGTCAGGCCATAACGTATCTCATAGCAGTCATTGAATGGGGGTTGCTGTGAATACAAACAATGGATGTCTCTTTGTGTGTGAGGATAAGAGATGTCCTCTGATAAGATGCCCTTTGGCCCTCTGGCCAGACTTTGGAAGTCTTTTTCCGAGTGTTTTCTAACTGAGGGGAAAAGTTAATGCACGCACATTCTTAAATGTCCATTATGTCTCGGATTGCACAGTTTTAGAATTCTTCTAAATTTCGGTGAACCTCTATGCCAATGGGCTCAGAAGTCCACCGATGTCCTTATTGAACTGTTGACCATGGGGGCCATCACAGGAAGGACATGGGAGTGTTTGTAGACAGACTGAACAATCTATTGGTTATGTCTCTTTGAAAGTGTCTGTGTGAATATCAGTCTCTCCACGTGGTAATGACCTTGTTTCATGTGCTGCTGACATCTTTCTACTAGGTGGTGTCTGATGCTTCAGGACAAGGTGTCACAATAACTGGAGACAAAACCTTTAATAACTGGAACTGGCCCAATGCTGTCATCTTTGCTGCTACAGTTATCACAACCATTGGTATGTTGCACCAGAATGAGGATGGGACAGGAACACGTTTTAGTTATTTATTTTTAAACCCTGACAGATGTTTTGTAATAATGCATTAATATCCTTATTAACTTGACCTCAACCGGCCAAACACCCTCACATGTGCATTTCTTTAAGCTCTTGTCAGTGTCTGAGTCAAAATGTACAGCACATATTTTTTGATAACATAGCATTGCACAAAGAGTAAGACCGGGGTTTGTCTTTGGACTCGTAGTCATTAGAGATGACCGCTAACAACAGTCAAATGGTCATACAGTGTTTCAAATGTGGAGACGTGTTTTAAATATTTCTTGGCTGAAAATAAGTTGTTCATGATGTACTGATGGCACCACATTTGTGTTGATTTCTGTCCCAGGTTATGGCAACATCGCTCCTAAGACCCCTGCTGGCCGGGTCTTCTGTATCTTCTATGGGCTCTTTGGAGTGCCGCTGTGTTTCACATGGATCAGTGAATTGGGCAAGTTTTTTGGTGGTCGGGCAAAACACTTGGGCCACTACCTCACCAAGAGAGGGGTCTCACTGGTAAGGACATTTTTTGATTTACATTGTATGTATTTACATATTCATTACAAGTTTGACAGTTTGTACTTTTTTTTTTAATTCTTAAAGCTGTCCTTTTACCTTTCAGCGGAAGACTCAGATCATCTGTACTGCCATCTTTCTTCTGTGGGGTGTTCTGTTGCATCTGGTCATCCCTCCATTCGTCTTCATGTCACAAGAAGGCTGGACCTACATCGAGGGCTTATACTTCTCCTTCGTCACCTTAACTACAATTGGTTTTGGCGACCTAGTTGCAGGTTAGTCTTTCTTCATTTTACTTTTTAAGGAAGTGCAGGGCAGAACATTTCTTACTGTAAAGGGCCAGGTTATTTGTACCAGGGGATCCGGGTCCATATTCATGTCCGTTTACATGTTCATTTAGTCAAAACATGTACATCATCTTTAAATTCTTGGTAATATTGTATGTGTTAATTTGGTCCATCTTTAAATTCTTGGTAATATTTTCTGTTCCCTTTCTTCAGGTATCGACCCCAATGCAAACTACCCAACCTTGTACCGCTACTTTGTGGAGGTCTGGATCTACTTAGGCTTGGCTTGGCTCTCACTCTTCTTCAATTGGAAAGTGCGTATGGTGGTGGAGGCCCATAAGGCTCTGAAGAAGCGCAGGAAGCGGCGGAAGCTCTCTCTAGAAGAGCCACGTCACTTTAAGGAGAGCCACAAAACTCTAAGTCTGCCGCCCTCTTCCAATGAAGTCAATATATTCGGCTTCCTTTCCAAGAGACAAGAGGGCTACAGTGACCTCATCAAACAGCTGGGCTCAAAGAAGGCGAATGGGGGCCATGGTTCAAGCACAATCATTGCTGCCAGCAGCAGATGCAAAGATCCTAACCGTACCAAGAGCTGTAGCGATGTGCCCATCCCCAGTGGCAACCCCATCCTTAACCTGGACCGCTCTCCAAGGCAGAAACGGCGCTACAGTTTTAGTGACCGGGTGACAGTGGCCTTTTCCAAGTCCAAAAACTACTTATTGGGCCAGGAGAGTGGGTTGCTCTTGAATGAGGCCCAAAGTGAAGGAGACCTGGAGGGGGACCAGGAAAGGATGTATGAGAACCAACTAGACAAAGAGGCTGGAGAGAACCCCCGAGACCGAGGGATGGGCAGCTTCAGCGGCAGCAGACGCACCTGGGACTCTAAACAATACAAATCAAGGGTCTTTCAGAATGCCAATATTACTTTTATAGATGAGGAAAAGCTACACAACATGGATGAGGAGGATACCAATGACACCAAGGCAAAGCTTTCTGTGACCACAGATGAGAACATGGACTCGGACACAGACTCAAAAGAGGAGGCGGACTCCGAGTCAGAGGAGTCTGTCTTCACCACCGATGGCTCAGACCATTGCCACTCCTATGAGCAGCTGGTTGAGGAGTACTCAAAAGAGGACAACACTGAACCTTAGACCGTACTGCCTAATGCCGGTGGTCCTTGAACACAAACTGCCAAACTGAGTAAAGAATCTTTTCTTATCTCTGTAAAAAAAAATGAAGTGAAGGATTTGAAATCATTTGAATTTGCATCCTCCATTCACCTTCTCCAGTTAATCCTTGACTTGTCATGTTGAATGTTTCAAATGTATTCAATTCATTTCAATTCTATTTCTATAGCGCCATAACAATACAATTGTCTCTAGACGCTTTACAGAGCCCAGAGCCTGACCCCCCCCCCCCCTTAGTGCAAGCACAATGGCAAGAAAAAACTCCCTGTTAGTCAGGAAGGAACCTTAAGCAGAACCACAGCACATAAGGGGGGACCCATCTGCTTGAGGTCGGCCGGGTGGAGAAAGGATGGGGGGATAGGGGGAGCAAATGCATCAAAGTATGTTTCCGGTTGACACTCTCTGAGAACCAAGTTTTTTTTTGTTTTCTTTTTGTTGAAAAAACTTGAAACAGTAAATGTCTGCTAATGAACAAAGATTTTCAGATTTCCCAAGATTTCAATTTATGTTATAAAGTTTCTGTAGTTTTTCTTTATGCCCATGTGAAAGTGTTTTTGAAAATCAATGTATTTAGTTCAAATGTCCAGTGTTTCCTGTAGAAATGTATCAACTGATGATTAACTTGATCATAGTACTTGCTAATTGTTTTATGAAGAATGAGGGAAAGGGTTATCTTTCCTTTCTATGCACCATATTGGTGTTGTATTTTCACTCAGAAGTATGGCTCCATTCCTCCTGTTCTATTATATCCTGTCACTTGTTATCAAGATTGAATGCTCATTCCAGTTTTAGTCACTTAAATATCTAGCGCTATCTGCGCCTTGTTTCTATTCAGCAGATGTCCAGTAAATGTTACTGGGGATGTTGGCCAGTTGTCATGGCAAGCATAACTGTTTTGGCTCACGTGAGTAAATCGAATACTATAAATATCTGGTATGGTGAATCCTTGATTAGATTATTTACATGTACGATGTAATTGTTTGATGGACTCTAATTACCCCCACAGGTTGCCTGTCACTACATGACCGTAAGAATGTTAATGAAAGATGGAATGTAGCAATTACATTATACAGATTAAACAGATGATTAAATATTTGTATTCCATTGTGTGGACAAAACACATTTTTTCTGCAATAAATAAGTTGCCCATCTCTTGCTCATTTCAAACAGAATCCTTCTTGATTTTGACAAGTTTGTGCTCACCTCTTTTGAGAAGAAAAAAATTGGAGGGAAATTGTTGTTCTGTTGTCAATTGATCTAACCTCATTTGAGAACAGTTTTATTGTTATAATTTAGTTTTGAAGCATCACATTTTCCCATGATCAGAAATCTCTCACATAATCCATCTAACTGTCCTACTAGCTAACATCTACTCAAATTAAAATCATCTACCTAGCCTATCTGAACATGAACTAAAGTATCACGTAGATATCTCTTAAATCTTAAGGATTTATATTCTTGTTATTGCTTATAGTCCTTATATGTGACCATTGATTGAGCAGATGCATTATATGATTGTCTGTTTTTTGGGATTAAGAGAAAAGGTCACAGAGGTGTAGTGGACACCATGTTGTCCATATTGTTTACAGTCATTTCTGCTGACATTTAAAACCGCACTAATTGTTTTGGTGAAGAAAATGTAAATGTAGACAGCAAAGTCCTGCACCAGTCTTGAAATGGCAATCTCTGATATGGGAGCTGGGCTAGCCAGCAAGGAGGCTACAATCCTGGGTCCTAGCGTCTGTTGCAAGCACGTCTCTTAAAGCTCTGTACCCAATGCCTACCGTTACACAAACAGCAACAACAGCACAGTTGGCACTGCTCTAAGATTGCTAGTATTCTAACTAGTGTCGTTCAAGGATGTGTATATATATATATAATTTGGCAGGCTATCTAGCTTTTATCAATACCAGCTGATTTTTGCTGTCCTGTTGCTGGTGTTTGAAAGACAAGTCTTTTACAGAAAAATGTGTAAACCTCTGCTTCAACCAGATCATACACATACTATAACAATGTGCTAATGTTTGTATAATGTAAGCCAGGATTCCACATATTGAAACACTCAATTATGGTTCTAAAATAATATGGTAATGCTTTATCGCTATGCAATATCATTGCTTTCACCTAGGTTTTGTCAACAGACATAATGAAGCATCTAGGAGATTTTGAACAGAGCATCAATATATACAGTATGTCTTTATGCCACCCATGTTCGCTTCAAAAAAATATTAAAGATCTGACACTAAGGGGGCAGAGCCAGGCCAAAGGTCATTAGTGAAAGGTTTAGTTAAAGCTGACCAATAGCATTGCCAAGCAGTCCCTTTAAACTCAACGCATCAGAAAAGATCACAGTGCAAGAAGATGACAATGCCACCATGGGTATTAAATTAATTGACATGTTATTGGAACTTGACAGAAATATTTAAAAATGCTCAAGCCACATCCCTTCAAGCTACAGACAACATAACTGACAATCAGGGTGTGTGATTTTGAACACTTCCATTTCAATACACACACATTTTAGAGAATTTATAGGCTTACATTTAAAATGTCAAAACCTGCACAACAGGTGATGCATATTTAAATAATCTGAACTAGTCTAATAGAAGCTAGATGCTGAAAAGAAAAAGTATAGCTTTAATATTGACTCTAGGGGTGTGGTGAGGATCTGGATCTAGGGATGTGGTGAGGATCTGGATCTAGGGGTGTGCTGAGGATCTGGATCTAGGGGTGTGCTGAAATGATCTGGATCTAGGGGTGTGCTGAGGATCTGCATTTTGTTTCATTCAATAGTATTGGTGGACAATGACATGTTACAAGATGGCTGTCCTACATCATAAACATAAAGTAGGCCTACATGGAAAGTCACAAGGTAACATAGACAAGCTTACTCTGTAACTGCTGAACTAAGCTAGCCAGTTGTTCATATTCCGACTTACTGCACAAGCTATATATGAAATTTCATTTGTCGTTTTGGTTTGAATTCAGTAGACAGCCTAAATAGTCAGACTGTATTGTAGATACCTGCCAAACTAGTTTGGAAGTTTAAGAAGTGCAGTTTTCCCACCGGCAGATGTGCTACATACCAGAGCAGTAAACCCAAGCTGGAGGGGGATGGCCAGTAGGAAGCAGGTGACATTTGAAGGGGATCCGCAGACAAGTGCACACATACAATACTATACAAAAGTTTTAGGCAGGTGTGAAAAAATTCTGTAAACTAAGAATGCGTTGAAAAATATAAATAATAATTGTTTATTTTTATAAATTTACAAAATGCAAAGTGAGCGAACAAAAGAAACATTTAAATCAAGTCAATATTTGGTGTTACTACCCTTTGCCTTCAAACCAGCATCAATTCTTATAGATACACTTGCACAAAGTCAGGGATTTTGTAGGATTATAGTCAGGTGTATGATAAACCTATGATCATACCAAACAGGTGCTAATGATCAACAATTTCACATGTAGGTTAAAAACACAGTCAGTAACTAAAACAGAAAGAGCTGTGTAGGAGGCTTAAAACTGGGTGAGGAACAGCCAGACTCTGCTACCAAGGTGAGGTTGTGGAAAACAGTTTCATGTCAGTCACAGGTCATACACCATGGCAAGACTGAGAGCAACAAGACACAATGTAGTTATACTGCATCAGCAAGGTCTCTCCCAGACAAAGATTTCAAAGCAGACTGGGGTTTCCAGATGTGCTGTTCAAGCTCTTTTGAAGAAGCACAAAGAAACGGGCAACGTTAAGGATCGTAGAAGCAGTGGTCGGCCAAGGAAACTTAGTGCAGCAGATGAAAAACACATCAAGCTTTTATCCCTTCGAAATCGGAAAATGTCCAGCAGTGCCATCAGCTCAGAACTGGCAGAAACCAGTGGGACCAGGGTACACCCATCTACTGTCTGGCCAGAAGTGGTCTTCATGGAAGAGTTACAACCAAAAACCCATACCTCCAACATGGAAACAAGGCCAAGCGACTCAACTATGCACGAAAACATAGGAACTTGGGTGCAGAAAAATGGCAGCAGGTGCTCTGGACTGATGAGTCAAAATTTGAAATATTTGGCTGTAGAAGAAGGCAGTTTGTTCGCCGAAGGGCTGGAGAGCGGTACAATAATGAGGGTCTGAAGGCAACAGTGAAGCATGGTGGCGGTTCCTTGCAAGTTTGGGGCTGCATTTCTGCAAATGGGTTGGAGATTTGGTCAGGATTAATGGTGTTACAGGCAGATACTTATCCATCATGCAATGTCATCAGGGAGGCGTATGATTGGCACCAAATGTATTCTGCAGCAGTACAACAACCCCAAACATACAGCCAATGTCATTAAGAACTATCTTCGGTGTAAAGGAGAACAAAAAGGCCTGGAAGTGATGGTATGGCCCCCACAGAGCCCTGATCTCAACATCATCGAGTCTGTCTGGGATTACATGAAGAGACAGAAGGATTTGAGGAAGCCTACATCCACAGAACATCTGTGGTTAGTTCTCCAAGATGTTTGGAACAACCTACCAGCCGAGTTCCTTCAAAAACTGTGTGCAAGTGTAGCTAGAAGAATTGATGCTGTTTTGAAGGCAAAGGGTGGTCACACCAAATATTGATTTGATTTAGATTTATCTCTTGTTCATTCACAGCATTTTGTTAATTGATGAAAATAAACTGTTAACACTTCCATTTTTGAAAGCATTCTTAGTTAACAGGATTTTTTCACACCTGTTGTAAACTTTTGCACAGTACTGTATATGTAAAGGTAAGTTATAAATGGTGGTGATGAAAGGTCGCAGCCATCGGCATTGCAAGCAAGAAAGACAGGCAGAGAAGAAAGGAAGGGGGGTTGGGACAAATGGAAGGTCCTTGGCAGCCCAGGCCTATAGCTGCAGAGGGGGATGATGCACTGGTCCATCACGGCGGGTCTAAGACTCACTACTACAACTATGACTGGCCAGCTGCAGAGGGGGATGATGCACTGGTCCATCACGGCGGGTCTGAGACTCACTACTACAACTATGACTGGCCAGCTGCAGAGGGGGATGATGCACTGGTCCATCACGGCAGGTCTGAGACTCACTACTACAACTATGACTGGCCAACTGCAGAGGCAACAGCAAGGCAGCCCTTTCCACCAGGGGCTCAGCAATAAGACCATGCTAGACCTCTGCACACCATTCATAACCATAGGGCAGTAATAATAGACCTCCGCACACCATTCATAACCATAGGGCAGTATTAATAGACCTCAGGACACCATTCATAACCATAGGGCAGTATTAATAGACCTCCGCACACCATTCATAACCATAGGGCAGTATTAATAGACCTCCGCACACCGTTCATAACCATAGGGCAGTATTAATAGACCTCAGGACACCGTTCATAACCATAGGGCAGTATTAATAGACCTCCGCACACCATTCATAACCATAGGGCAGTATTAATAGACCTCAGGACACCATTCATAACCATAGGGCAGTATTAATAGACCTCAGGACACCATTCATAACCATAGGGCAGTATTAATAGACCTCCGCACACCATTCATAACCATAGGTCAGTATTAATAGACCTCCGCACACCATTCATAACCATAGGGCAGTATTAATAGACCTCAGGACACCGTTCATAACCATAGTGAAGTATTAATAGACCTCCGCACACCATTCATAACCATAGGGCAGTATTAATAGACCTTAGGGCACCGTTCATAACCATAGTGAAGTATTAATAGACCTCCGCACACCATTCATAACCATAGGGCAGTATTAATAGACCTCCGCACACCATTCATAACCATAGGGCAGTATTAATAGACCTCCGCACACCATTCATAACCATAGGGCAGTATTAATAGACCTCCGCACACCATTCATAACCATAGGGCAGTATTAATAGACAGGACACCGTTCATAACCATAGGGCAGTATTAATAGACCTCCGCACACCATTCATAACCATAGGGCAGTATTAATAGACCTCCGCACACCATTCATAACCATAGGGCAGTATTAATAGACCTCCGCACACCATTCATAACCATAGGGCAGTATTAATAGACCTCCGCACACCGTTCATAACCATAGGGCAGTATTAATAGACCTCAGGACACCGTTCATAACCATAGGGCAGTATTAATAGACCTCCGCACACCATTCATAACCATAGGGCAGTATTAATAGACCTCCGCACACCATTCATAACCATAGGGCAGTATTAATAGACCTCCGCACACCATTCATAACCATAGGGCAGTATTAATAGACCTCCGCACACCATTCATAACCATAGGGCAGTATTAATAGACCTCAGGACACCATTCATAACCATAGGGCAGTATTAATAGACCTCCGCACACCATTCATAACCATAGGGCAGTATTAATAGACCTCCGCACACCATTCATAACCATAGGGCAGTATTAATACAGTAGTAGTTTTGAGCTCATATGTTTTTGTTTGCCCTGTGGCAATGGTAACATAATGCACTGGGGATATTTCTCATCTGCAGGATCCGGGAAACCTTTTAGAATGGAAAGGTGGATGAATGGAACAAAATTCTACACAATGTTGCACTAACACCTGTTGCAGTCACTAGTTTGATCACTAAGGCTTGGGAGAGGGTTTACCTACCAGTAAGATCATCACTCACGGAGTGGCTCACAAGCAGAAAAGGGAATGTTCTAGAATGGCTCAGTCAAAGCCCAACCTAGAAGATCGCCTAGAAAATATACCAAGAATAGTTAGGAAAAACACTGCAGAACACTGCGCAAAAGCTGGTACTTACACCCTTCTCAAAAGATTAAAGGCTGTTATTGAGCCAAGGTTCATAGCTAGTACCAAGTATTAATGTATAGTGGTTGAATACTCATGCAAGCAGAATATATTAGTGTTTAATTAATTAGAAATATACTACAGCATAGGTGTTCACAATGAAAACACTGTGTGGGAAAACATGCATCTTCTGTAAACCAGGTGAACAGATGAAAAGACGGACTCCGCACACAGAGGCTGATGCTAAAAAGATGATGTATTGTACTGAACAACAAAAGCCGAAAGGGCGTAAGGACCTTACATTGATAAAAACAAACAAGAGACACATGTTTTGGGCTTAGCCCATCCTCAGTAAACCCATCCACAGTAGGTCATCTTTGTAGCGTCAGTGTGCGGACACCATCTTTTCATCTGTTAACCTGATCTATTCTTTTGGAAACATCCGCATATACACAGACCTGAGTATAAGGTACAGACGCCACCCTAGAACTGACTTCTTCTGTAAACCAGAACATGGTGATGGCTTTCAGGGTGGTTGAATACTCTTGCATGCCACTGTATATCTGATTCATTTGTGTTTACACCGATGAGCAATTTTCTGCTTTGAGCACTTGTAGCTGTAGAAAGCTCTAATCTCACTGCCTAGATGGCTTTAATAATTACAACTAACTCTTGTGTTTTCAGACAATACATATATTTACTTTATAGTAATACTGTGTATTTTTTGTACTTGACCAATATGTTTTCCACAACGAAATGAGCCATTGCTGAAAATAGAAATGGTTGAGAACCCACTCAAATATTAGTTTTGTATTAGTGGCTAAAGAAGTGTTAACGTCTTTAAATATTTACTGGTATAATTGCAGTACTTCCTAAATGTGTGATCATGTCATGATAATACTGTACATCCAGCACACATCCTGTAGTAGGCATTAGTCTCTATCTTCGTTCATTTGTTTACCCTACTTTATCTTATCTTCCGACTGGAATTCTATCCACAAATCTAAAAGAGGGCAAAGGAAAAAAAAGACACATAGATAATATTTTGAATGTTTACACTACAGAGGAATTTTTGGTGAAAAGAAATGACTGCAATTAGATAGAGTGCATACCAACTGGATTTGTGGGGATAACATGTAGATTGGATGACATTGTCTGGAGGCAGTCAGATAGAAAAGGTGCTCTCTGTCTCAGTCAGGGCTAAAAACATCAGTGACCAAACTGCTTGTCTGATCTCATCTTTTGTTGAAAAGTGGTCACAAGCTTTTCAGTGCAGATCATGTCTAGTAACTCAAGCTTTTGAATCACTGATAAACACTGCCGTTTATTATAAGGACATTAACCTAGCATGAAATGCCAGAGGACCATTTGGGTGTCTTCACAAAGTTATCAGCTCATTTGAATTAAAGCCTTGGGCTATAACTGATCATAGAACAGTCTTTCAGATGAAGATTTTTGTGACAAAAGTAACTACAGTCATATGACCAGTACAAGGCTGTTATGTGGCATATACCTGCCCATTAGAGCAGGGGTTGGCAATTCATTTCCCCAAGGGGCCACATGAGATAGTGGGACTGTTGTGGAGGGCCGGACCAATAGACTGAACTCAATTCTGCTCAAAATAAGTTGTATCTCTTTATAAAAAACATTAAATTGCATGGTTTTGATTAACTGCTACTAGTAAGAGTAGATGTTACATTTAGGCTATCAAAAATGTGGTGCAGGCATAGTAAAAACGCCAACATTATTTAATCAACATTTAATCATCATTCACAAAAACGATTTTGAAAATGAGCATGTTTTTGCAGTATTAAAGATGTGCCCAGATGACCAATACACATGGCACACACACACACACACGAGAGCAAGCTTGCATCGCAAAAGTATACAAATTAATAGTAATATACATTTTTTATTGCACCTTTTTTGAAACACATGAATAAATCCTTAATGTTATGCAACAGTGCTCAGGTTTTCCTATTTCTATTGAACAAAAATATAAATGCCACATGTAATAAACTCATACATTTACAGACTGTCAGATTTATTGTTCATGTGAGGAATTCTATCAGCTCTATTCAGTAACTTATTTGCTGTCTTGCTTTGTCTTGTGTTGCACTTGCTTGATGTTTGACTGTGTTAGCAGAGGCCTTCGTGAATGAACCTCCCTTTTTCCTTGAGCACGCTGCACCTCCTTCACCATCCAGAAAGAGAATGTCTAGCAGATGTTGGCCTCTCTCTGCTTTGAACAGGAGGCCCTGGCCCTGGCCCTGGCTCTAGCCCCCCTCCATGGCAGGCGCTGATTACAATGGCTTCCAATGGTTTCTTAGGAGTGTCCAAATGAGGACGCTGGCCAAAGATGAGTATTCTGAGTTTGCAGAGGGCATTTTGTGTGCCTGTTCCACTGTGGCAGAGTCTATTTGGCACCCCTTCAGTGGGTTTTTCCGTGTTAGTCGAACCATAGCTAAACATAACTTAGCAAAACTACACATAAATAAAATTGCCAGGCAGCCTCTCCCTCTCCCTCTCCTTCTATATCATATTATGCCAATAACAGGATTTCTCCTCAACAGACCACATCTCTCAGACCAGATCATCACAATTCATGTTCATACCTTATTGCTTAAGAAGACTCTCAAGAAGACTCTTATATTATAATATAAGAATTTTTTTATTTTTTATCTCAGATCAAAAGAAGAGAAGGAAGAAAACCATGTCAGAATTCAAAGTTATCTTACCATAGCAAACAGATCTTTCACTGTGCCAAAAAAGCTGGTGTACCTCGGATTGTTTTGAGAAACTTGTAGCCAGCATCAAACTTTAGAATTTTCTGAAGAGAATCATGGTTAGTCAACATCTCTGAAGTAGTATTAACCCTGTGTTTTGAAACATATTCTTTTCTCAAAGCAATGAACACATTTGATGTGACTTGGTTGACCTCAGATAAATACTATGCAAAAAAGATGTAGTCCAAGTTTTTTCCAAACCTACCATCTGCATTAATGCAATGAATTTGTGCATTGAAAAACTTACACAGTGTCAATTTCTTTTTTCTAGGTTCATGAAATGTACCTCTTCCACTTGGAAATAACGTTGGGAAAAACCTTGCTTCATTCATTTCATCCTGTAGGACTGTTCCCTTCTGGGGAGCAACAGAACACACACCATCAAAAACTTCTTGAGCCACATCAACCGGTTCCAATACCTGCACACTGTATCCAATACCTGCACTCTGACCGAAACGCCAAAGAGCCAGGCTCTATGCTATCTCCGTCACAACCATCATGTCTTACCGCATCAGGAGACTCGTCCTCAGACATATTCTCACTTGCACAAATGTGTTTGCAAAATGTTGTTTCCACACATCCAGCTCTGGTGGAATACTTTCCAGATGTGGCACGGTGGCTCAGGTGCTTGCACTGCCGCCTCACAGCAAGAAGGTCATGGGTTCAATTCCCACATGGGGTGCTGTTGGCTCTGGGGGGCAGGTCCTCCCCAGACCTTCAGTGTTCAGGTGGGCTATCTCCCGGGCCTTTCTGTGTGGAGTTTGCATGTTCTCCCCGTGTTCACAAGGGGTTTCCTCCACTAAAAACCCCAACAGAAAAAACATGCAAAAGAACAGAACACTCTTCGTCGGTCCCTGACCAAGACAGACGGTTCACCTCACCTGGTCCCAGGGCGCTTAAAAGCTTCCCACTGCTCCTGGGGTCCTGGAGGAAGGACAGTCCGGGATGGGATAAAAGCAGAGACTAAATTCACAAACGACCTCAGGCCTGCGTGTGTGTGTGTGTGTCGCCTCCATGTATTCACGTGTGTCGCTTGTGCGATTAAAGTCTGACAATTATTATTATATGTAAACTGTTTGCAACAGTATACCATCAGACAGTATACCATCAAGTTTTCTGTTGCAAGTATAGGAAATCCAAAGTGTACCTCTAGGTCCTTTCTTCACATTACAGTCTGCAACACCAGTGTCACTACAATTATAAAGGGAAGTGTGAGTTATGCATGTCATAGCAGGTCTTCAAACAGCTCGCTCCTCCGCGTCCCCAAAACAAAGCTCCGCACCATGGGCGACCGGGCCTTTTGCTCGGCAGCGCCACGCTTATGGAACAGCCTCCCTGACCACCTAAGGGCAACGCAGACGCTGGACTCCTTTAAAGCTGGACTAAAAACATTTTTATTCAGGAAGGCATTTCTGGCCTTGTGTTAAATCGTATGTTAAAATGTTAAAAAGTTTTCTATTATGCTTATGTTAATTCATTTTTATTTTATTGTATTATTATAGTTAGTTTTTAATATGTTGGCACTCTGAGATTCTTTTGAATGAAGAGTGCATTACAAATAAAATAAATTATTATTATTATTATTATTATAGCAACTGAAGCAACAACTTCACTTTTTCTTAAATAACGCAAAACACTTGATGTCTGAAAAGATGACGATGACAAACTGCAACATATTCAGGTCCTGTGCTAAGTTTTTCTGTAAACACATCAACAACATTATCCATGACCTTCATTATCCATGACCTTAATTTTTTCACATTTCTTCCCTTCCTGCATTATGTATTTTCATTTCCATGCGAAATTTGTCATCTGCAGCATACTTTTTTTTTTGCTGGCCAACCTCACATGCTTGCGAAATTCCTCATCTGCGGCATACTTCTCTTAGCCGGCCAACTTCACGTGCTTGTGAAATTCGTCATCTGCGGCATACTTCTCTTTACTCTGTTCTTTGAGTTTCTGTTGATACAGTTCATCATTAGTCATGGTAGACTTCTTTTTCCTTCAAGTGTCTGACGTGTTGACACCATCAAATTGACAACTTCCTCGTTTTCTGCAAATGCCAACACAATTCTTAGAACCTCTAATTTTGACACAAGTGACAACCTCAAACTGACATTTGTTCAGATTGTTCATGTAAATTGCTCAGCCATTTGATTCAATGTTGGTCGGTGAATACTTCAACCACTTGCTTTGCGTGTAGGTCAATATAGGCATGCCAAATAGATCAGCCGCTGTCTGGATTACAAGTTTGGTTGCCCAAGTTCCAACATATTTCATTTGTGATTATGTCACATAATGCTCAATAGAGGTATATCCATGTCTCAGACATGATATACATCTGCAAGGATGTGCAGTTATATGCTTCACAATAGCAAGTCTGCTCCTTCTGTGATTGGTTTCAGTTCCACTTACTACATGTGATAAAGACCTGAAGAAACAGTTGCCGTCTCCTACAATACTCCTAGTCTGACACGGATGCTTCATCTCAATTCCATCTTCCATACCAGCAATTTCACTTGTTACAGGCACAATATTCAATTCCACTTGTAACAGGCACAATATTCAATTTCACTTGTTACAGGCACAATATTCAATTTAAAAGCAAAGGCTTTTCTTTTGCCGCAGTATGAAGGGGAAAACCACATTACAATCATCTCCCACTTGTCTGAAAGAATCTTGGGAAGCTTGATAGAAAGATAGATAGATGGATACTTTATTAATCCCGAGAGAAATTTAGGATAACGAAGTCTTCATGCAACTCGGACACCGACTCACTGTTTGCAGATATATCACTTGTCTGGCAATCTGCACTGCCGTCAGCTTTAAGGAGAACTTGTTCTTTTTTTTTTTTTACTTCATGAAATGAAGTGCCACGGGTACAAGTCTTAGGCTAGTGGGGTTAACAGTCCATGGATGTCTTGAGCCATAGCCATCAGGAGCCAGGCATATCAGCATTGAGTAACGTATTAACATTGTCCATAAACACAATACATCACACATGACATTACATTAAGACAGTATTCTGAAGGAAAAACAAAATGGCTTGCAAATGTCCATTGCTTAAAAGGAAAAATAAAGAGAAAAGAAAAATATATATATATATATATTCTGCACATCATATCAAATGGAAAAGTAAAGCAATGAGGGTCCAGTTGTAATAGTGCAGTCAAGTATTCCATTTTGTACAGATCTTGAATTCTATCCCTCCATTGGGTTATTGTGGGGGGCTGTGGCTATTAGAAGAAAGGCTCTCAGAAGTTTTGTTTGGCTATTTTCTTCAAGGTTATCAGGCAATATCTCTAAAATAAAGGGTCTGTTCAGAGCTTCATCAACAGGCCCAAATAAACCCTTTAGTCCAGGATCATACATTTCAAAGCCATGAATCCAGTCAGTGAATCAGAATCATTTATTCACACTTCTGTATCCCACAGCTTAAGGTTTCCTGGTAATGCACTTACAGCAACATAGCCACTTATAGCATCTGTGATTCTACCTTCAGTCTTCAACTTGCTGTATAGTTCATTGCCTTAAACCAACACATCCAAATTCTGTCTTGACCAAACAAGCACATTAGAGATTTCACTCTTAACAATTGCAGGCAGACTTACCGTACCACATTGCTTGCCAGCATTATCTCCAAATTGTCTGGAACACTGATGGAAGGAACCTTGCAGAGCAGTTAGGATGTTTGTATTTGAGCTTAGCGTATTTGAGTAGCTTGAGTATTTTGTTTAGACAAATTGTTTGAGCAAGGAGCTTGAGCAGTTTGTTTGAACAAGTAGCTTCAACAAGTGCTTTGATCATTTTGCTTCAACAAGTTTGAGCTTTGACATGCTTTGAAAGAGCTTTAAGCAGTTACACTGCACTTAACATAGCAGTTTGAAACAACTTTATAATCATCGACCTCCTGTTCAGAAGGAGCAGCTGTCACATATTGAGATTGTTTCTCAGGAAACACCGTCTGATCATTGGCAAAACATCTCTTGGCTAACTCCGATCTTTTCCAGTTTTTTCCCCTCAGGATCTGAAAAACATAAACACAATTACAAAACAAAACCCTTTTTGTGACAGCGTACTTCTTTTACTAGTTTTTGAACGATATGAAGACTTCAAATCAAAGAACAACTTCAGCACATCAGAACACTCAGCATGCAGTTCTCGCACTAACCTGGACAATTCATTAACCAAGGCAATTAACTCTTAGTGATACACCAGCGTGTCAGCAGAGGCCTGTCAATCATTATTATGGTGACAACTATTCATCGTCCTCTACCCCTCTAAAATTACTCCACCTGTCACTGATTAGAAGAGTAAAATGACTTAAATTTAAGTGTAAATGTTACAAAGTGTAAATAACACACATTGGAGTTAACGTAATCTCCTAATGGAATTATGCTGGATAGCTTTGTTGTATTATAAATCTAAAGGATGAAATGATATTTACCAGGATGAAATCAATAGCTTCCTTGACTGTAGGAACTTGTTATCAATTCAATTCAATTCAACTTTATTTCGCCATGTATACAGATACTAGGAATTTGTTTTGGTATTCTCCATACAGGCTATAGTATCACCAAACTATCTCCTGCACGAGATCTCCACGGCCGCTACACAAGCGCCATCGGACAAGGGGGTAGACAGGACGGGAAGACAAGGTTGAGGGAAGAATTGCAGCATAACATGAGGAAAGGGAGGAGAAAAAAAAGGCGACCCCCAGACTATGCTCCTAGAGGAGTACAGTGTGGGAGCAGGAAAAAAACACCTCAGCACATAAGCACATACATTTTACAACATGACAGAACTCAAGACTTGCAACGGGGAGGGGGGAGGGGGGATGGAGGTAAGCCAGCGCAAACAAGCAGCAATCTGGTCCAACAGCCATATTCGGCTATGGTCACAGACCCGCCTGTCACCCTGGGGGTACGAAGCAGGCGAAGGCGTGGGATGGGGGTCATGGGGTGGTGAATGCATATCAGTAATGTGTATGTGTGTATGTATGCATGTAGAAAGTTCGAGTATGAGTAGGCCTGGATTGTCGCCTTCCCCTAGGCCTAATCAGACAGATTCTCAGTCCGCAAGATTGTCGTTGCCATGGAGACATCCTTGAAAAGGTCCTGGACTGAGACAACAATCCACAGGTGTCTGTGGAAAGGGGGAAGGGAATGCAAGAGAGTCTCACTGCAGCGATCTTCAGGGGAGTTGTTGTTCCAGCAACAGCCTTGGCCAAGGCAGTGCTGGTTGAGGGGGCCGAAAGCAGATAAGATTGGGGTTGTTTGGTCTTGGGAGTAGGCGCCAATTTGCTCGTCTACTCCTATTCCGTCCGGTCTCCGAATTGCTCCAATTTCCTTTGCAAAGCCGTGAACTTCTCCGTGTTGTTATCCATATCGCGGTTAATAGCCGCCAGGATGTTATCCATATCGCAGTGTATAGCCACAGTCTGAGTGCCAACAGCTCTGCCCAGCGCTTCAATCATGTCGGGCAGCCTTAGTGGGCTTTTGACAGCTGTCACCGTTTCATACATTTTCCGATAAACCAGGGTTCCGCCTAATCCAATCAGCAGAAAGCCTGTAATCAAGGTTCCGAATAGGTAGATGTCTTCAATGTCCTCCACGGAAAGGGCCGCCAGGCACACGACTCGCCACTTCTCCCACGCGTCCATCGAGTAGCCAGCTGCGAACGTCCCGGCAGGACAGTCAGGTTCCCCCGAACCCAAGCTTCTCATCGAGAAGATGGTGTCAATTTCGTTGAGAGACCAGTTGATCAAATCCATGGTTTTTAGTTCGAAGAGCGGTGCGGAGAGAGTCTCTCAAGTATAGGACAAGACAAGACAAGACGATAGAAGCCAAGCAGGGAAGGTCAGGGGGAGGAGAGGGAGAGAAAATGCGACCGCCTTCGAAGAGAGCCAAAGAGTGTTTTATTGTTATTGTTCAAACTATAATGTTATAGCCTACATAATGAAACCTACACAATGTAGGTCTACTAGATTTATAAGCTTGTAACTAAATAACATTTTGACTACGGACCTGAATCCTGTAAACATTTATCAACATTCATTCGTTCATTAGGCTAGTCCATCTTTCGGAAGTCATTTGCAATTCCACTCCACTCTTGGATCAATGCCTTTTACTACTCGTGTCATGAAGTATCTGCTCTTGCTGGCCGTAACATTATGCTCAATGTCAAATATAAATAACATAGCACATTGATCTAGTTAATAAGTAGAAATGTTAAACATAACTCCCTGCACTCTTCCTCTTATGCATATGTTATTGAAATGTATCACAGGTTTTAAAACAATTGCATATCAAATCTGAAGGATCTGGAGAGATACTGTATGTAGGAATGGTCTCAGATCCCATGCCATGTGTTCACCAACCTCATCACGCATTATAGGAGAAGACTCAGCTGTTATCTTGGCAAAGGGAGGCTGCTCAAAACATTAAATTAAGGGGTGCCAATAATTGTGGCACACCTGTTTTGGAGAATAATATTTATTTAATGTCAAAAAAAATTTTTCTTTCAATAATTTTACTTCAATGAAAAGGTAAGATTTTTGTGAATATTTTGAGTGAAAGACCAAGAGGATGAACAGCAAAGACATCTTTTTTCATAGCCTGTTTTGGTCACATTCACTAAGGATGCCAATAATTGTGGAGGGCACTGTACTTCAATGTTGATATATCCAGTTGAATGAAACAAGGGGCCTCATTTATAAAACGTACTTACGCACAGATTTGATCTTAGGGTGTTCGTGCGATCAAAGTACAGATTTATAAAAAAAACGTCTTAGACGTGGAAAAAGACGTATCTCTACGTCTGGGTCTGGTTCTAGTTCGCGTAAGTACATTTCCTTGTGGAAAGACTGGAGTACTGCAGGAATTCGGAACTCTCAGAGCGCCGACACGCATCATCATCATGGTCACCACCACTGTCACCATTAGGGCTAATGGTGAAAGGCCAAATCAATGTTTCGCTCAATAAAATCAATTAAACAATTAGAATAATTCACACATGAATGAAATTCACGTCTAATAGGTATTTATTTTAATTCCACACGTGTAAAACATTTCGCTCAATCTATAACCTATAAAACGCCTGATAGTTATTTGTTTTTAGTAGGAGATATGGCTGCATTGGCGTTATTAGAAGACATTGCCAACCGGGCAATAAGGAGAGAGCGGGCTTTTTGGCACAGGAAGACGAATGGCTGATAAGCCGGTACTGCTTGCCAAGAACGCCTCTGTTTGAGCTTTGTGCCCAAATGGGCCTTCGTCTACAGAGACGCACAGGGTGCAACCAGGCCATACATGTTCAGGTTCAGGTTTTGTCTGTTCTTGGGTTCCTGGAGAAATTGGAGACCAGTCGGGTATATCACAGAATTATATGATATTATATGAGCAGAATTTTCCCCGATGTTTTTCGCGGTCTAATCCGTCTATGTCCGCAATATATTACATTTCCGTACAGTGTCCAGGAACAGCGAAATGTAAAAGAGGGTTTCCTTAAAAAAAACAGGGTTCCCAGACGTGATAGGTGCGATAGACTGCACTCATGTTGCCATACGGGCTCCACATTTGAACGAGTACATTTATATTAACAGGAAAAACATCCACTCAATAAATGTGCAGCTCATTTGTGATGCCAATATGGTCATCCTGAACACTGTTGCACGCTGGCCAGGGTCGACACACGACTCCTTCATCGTGCGTAATTGCAGTGTTGGGAACCGACTGGAGGATGGAGCAGGCAGGAATGGCTGGATTCTAGCTAAACACTTTAAAATAAAAACAAATCGTAGCCCAATTTGGTTCTTGCTTTTTCGAGCATACATAAGGTAGCCTAACCTAATCATTTCTACGCAGGTAGACAGGTGACCGAGGTTATCCTCTGAAGCCATGGCTTCTCACCCCGATTGCGCTCACTGAAACAGATGAGGAAGCCCACTAGTAGTGGAGCGCAGCATAGGCATGCTGGCGATGGTTTCAGGATGTATAAGATCTACACCAACCTCATACCTACCCATCCTCAGTGGAATCCCACCACCAGCATTGAGAATGCATTGAGAATATGCTAATTAGATTAAGTAGGGGCGTTTTGAGGGCGGAGATTCAGTTGCGCACCATTCCACGATCATTTTTGATTTATAACTGAAGGATTGGCATACACGTGTTTTTTTGTGCGTACGTTTGTTTTCTGTGAATCACACTTACGATCATTTCAGAAAATGACTTAGATCAAATGGAAGACTGTTTCTACGCAACATTTTATAAATGAGGCCCAAGGAGATGTGCTTCCAAGAAAGTTTGCAGGTAGAGTGAGTTCATGGCCTTATGGCCACACCTATATACACATTTACAATCCAATGGCATTGCAAGGCAAGACAATAGGACCCATTGACTATGTAAATGTGGTCTTTCCCCAAAAAACGTTTTTGCAAATGTGTTTTTTGGAGAGATAAAAGTGACGTTGTAATATTACAACCAGGGGTCTTACAGGGTTAATACTGCACTCTAGTGGTGCCTATGAATGCAAAATAGCAGTACAAGTCCAAACCTATTGCTGTGATTAGACAGAGATTAAATGGTATAAAGATTTAATACCACTATTATGGTGAACAAAATGATCACGATATTGTTAAAATGTGCTGAAAATGTTCAAAAAGCACTGATACACAAACTAAAATCTCTGCACCACGGTGATAGCTCCCCCTGGCTACCCCCTCACACTCCTTCCTACAGTGACTGCATTACCCCTCTCTACCCTGGCCTGACTGCCACACACCTACCTCGAGCCACTGAACATTTGCACTAAATTGTTCATTGTATATATCTATTTATGTAAAATTGTTGTCATATCCATATTCATCGTACTTATATCTTATCATGTCTCCTACCTCATTTATAACTTTATAACTTCTACTGCCACCTTCACCTGTACTTCACCTGCACTTTACATATATCTATATCACATCTGCACTAATCACCATTATTGCTGCTCATGTTCTTACTGCTCATACCACTTATATCTTATGTCATACTGTATATACCCTATTTATCTATATTTATATTACCATTTGCACATAATCTGCACTCTTCTACTTTGCACTTCTGGTTAGATGCTAACTGCATTTGCTTGCCTCAGTACTTGTACTCTGTGCAATGACAATAAAGTTGAATCTAATCTAATCTTAAAAAAAAAAGTTTTGATTGAAAACCAAAAAATTAGCAGCACTATGCACTTTTTAAACATTATGATAAAATAAATAATATAGCCCATACCTATGTTATGTACACATATGAAAACCATATCAAATGTGGATTAAAATGGCACCATGCGAGGTAACTGGACTTTTTTGCATTGTGACGGTCTGGGTGCGACCGCACAAGATCAGTGCTCTGCCGGCACAAATTCGCCCCTATTGCAAACACACTGACGTTAAATAGCTACATACGTTCAAACACTGACCGATAAAAGAAGACAAGACTCTGTTGGTATGCAATGGAAACATTTATTTTGTACATAAATTGGTGCACCAACTTAGTACAAGATTATGTTTGTAGCATTTAAGGTTACCGGCAACTTGTGGATTGTTGTTTCCCATGTCTACGTGCATCGGTCCGACGGTAAGCGGTGCCGTCGGGAAACAGGGGAATGTTTATTTGGTTCCGGGCCAGGTAATAGGCCAGGTTCATTCTGGTTATGGCAATGGGTATGGCGGAAGTCGCCTTGATCAAACGGCTTCTGCATTTTATCTTCATTTTGCCTCAGAAAGGAATTATCCAATGCTTCTCTCTAGAATGTACTTATTGCACATTGAACAACCTGATACTATTGCATCAGAGTCATGTCATATGTGTGTTTATTGATTGTTGAGTGTACACTCCTCTGTTTGTAAATGGTGCTGGTCACCTGTGTGTATTTATCCTTGTCTTGTCCCATGTAGTCTAGTCTTGTCTTGCTCTGGTAGAGAAGGTATAAGTGTTGACTCATTTGCTGAACATGTGTCCTCTGCTTTTGAGAGGCCAGCGGAATTACCAAGAAAACCAATTGCAGTTGCTGAAACTTTTTTTGAAATGTTTTAGTTTTGACTTCACTGGTTTACTATAACATCTATACCTCTGATTTACCGACAACAAGCAGCAAAAAATACACCTATGCAGACGACATCGCACTCCTAACTACCGGAACTTCTTTTAGCTCACTAAGTGACACCTTAACAAATGATCTTACTAATCTGAACAAATACTTTATTAACTGGTGACTGAAAATGAATGAGACCAAAACCGTCAGCAGCAACTTCCATCTTGCCAACCGACTAGCCAACATCCAACTAGAAGTCAAATGTGCAGGAAATATTATTCTATTTGAAAAGTCTCCAAAATACTTGGGTGTTACTCTGGATAGAAGCCTCACCTATAAACAACACCTCCAGCAAGTCAGAGCCAAGGTGGAAGCAAGAAACTGCCTCATTCACGTCTCTGCGGAACCTCGTGGGGAGCAAGTTTCCCTGTACTCCGAACTGCTACTCTAGCACTGGCCTACTCAACAGCAGAGTACTGTGCACCTATTTGGTGCAAATCCACTCATACCACCAAGCTTGACATAGCTCTCAACAACAGCACGCGGATGATTTCAGGATGTATAAGATCTACACTGACCTCATACCTACACATCCTCAGTGGAATCCCACCACCAGCAATCCGCCGCGGAGCAGCCTGCCTAAACCTTGCACAGAGAGCTCAACGCAGAGCCAGCCACCTACTCCATCATGACATCAACTCAAACGACCCACCACCACGCCTACCGTTGAGGGCACCAATCTCTGCAAGACTTCGGGGTCTGCTGCATGAGGCAAATGGTCAGCCACCTGGGTCCTGGACCATCACACAATGGACCAAACAGTGGGGCTCAGCCAACACCAAACTACATGGCTACATCGAAACACCGTCCACAAGGCCTGCAGGACACACCCTCAAAAGAAACTCCTGGGTACGACTCAACAGATGCCGAACAGGACATGGACGCTTCCGAGCCAATATGCACAGGATGAACCTATGTGATGCTCCAGACTGCCCCTGAGGGGCCCCAGAGCAAACTACTGATCACATTATCGACTGCACCAAGTACCAGTGCCCTGGCCTTCAGGCACTGTCTACCCTGAACAGTGAAGCATTAGAATGGCTCGCGGACACAAGCTTAGTTATCTAACAGTATGATATGTATTTTGAGACATACGAAAATATATATATATATATATGGGCCATTCTACCGAATTGCTGCAAAGTGTGGTCCCACTACAAGAAAAACTATTTACAAAACAATTAAGTATTCATACATAGATATTTACTAAGAATATGTTCTGGTCTATTTAAACCCAAGACATTAAATGAGATAGGGATAAGCTAAATATATACAAAATCATCATTTATAGGGTACTTTCTATTGGGAAGTAGCTGTCCACAACCCTGGCATCTAAATTTCAATGTCTGTAAATAACACTTTTTACATTTTTTTGATTTTTTTCAATTATCTAATTTCAAAGATCTTTATGATTAAGTTTAAACAGAACTTGGAAGATTTAGATTTATTGTGGGTTTAATAAAAAAAAAATAAACTATACTCAAAAAATCATGTCCATAGTTTTCATGTCACTACCGAAACACAGGAGTTTTAGTCCATTGGCTGAGCCTGTTTTTTAGCCACACCCCTGCATTTATAACCAGGCAGTGATACTGCATCCCTGTCCCTCATGGCTGAATGGTAAGTAGCTAGATCCCATACTTTTGATATAAATGTGTTCCAAAGTCTGAAAATCAGTGTGTAACCTTAAGAATTGTCACTACCGAACACCTTTTTTTCTTCAATTAAGTAAACTTTTTGGGGTTTTATGCAAAGTATTATGTTTGTTTGTGTGTACACCTCTTCAAAGATGTGTTTGCTAGCCATGTGCTTGCTAGAATTATTTATTTATGCTCAAATTTAGCTAGAATTGTCACTACCGAAACAGTCACTACCGAAACAGTTACTACCAAAACATATGGTAAAGTTTCGGTAGTGACATGATCGTTTCGGTAGTGACATGATCGTTTCGGTAGTGACAAAATGGAATGGTAAGTAGTTCAATCCCATCATTTTGAAATAAGTGTGTTATGTGGACTAAATGGTAAAGATGTAGATAATGCTGATTTCTATCTGAAATTGTTCAGGAGAGAAAGAATCATAAGACACCAAAATGCCAAAAGGAAAAAGTGGAGCAGAGAGGCTGAGAGAATACCGACAAAGAGTGAGGGATGACCCAGTGAAACACCAAGAATATTTTAGGAAGGAAAGAGAAAGAAATAAGAAACGAAAGGAAGAAGGAAAGTTGAAATGTATCAGTGATTTATCCAACAGGGAGCAAAAAAAAGGCAGAAAATCATGGAGGAAAAGACAGCAAAAGCACAAAACATTTGTGTTTTTAATATTCCCAACCTAAAGCATGATATGAGTTAAGATTAAACAATAAGGTTGAGGAAATATGATACAACCTTGCTAACAAAATACTGTGGCCACTACCGAAACAGTGCTGTCACTACCGAAACAGTGCTGTCACTACCGAAACACTGGATGTTTTGTAAAAAATAAAGTATATCGAGTTATCAACTAAAATGTTATGATACTGATTGGTTTAATGTATGTTCAATTTCATCAATCATCAACTCTGGAATCAATATGATCAGTATTTTGCATTTTACAAAGAAATATTGCACTTAGATTTTGATGAATTGCATAAATTGAACTTTGAAATTTGGTAAAAATTACATTTTTATTGATTTCATTGTCAAAACCTTCAAGAAATATTTGTAAAAATACTCTTCAGAGAAGGGAAGGAAACACAATCTGAACAGGTTAATAATAATACGTTTTTACTATAGTTTATTACTATGTAGTAGCTCACCTGAGTTTCAATTCCTGGGCAATGCAAGATGTTCTTTGGATAAAGGTGTTTGTTATAATTGCATTTTTGGATTACTTCGTCTCATTGATAGCCCATGACTTACATATACAGCAGTAATAGTGGGATAATGTCTTCATCGACAACTACATCTATATTTTTCCTTCATACATGCACATTTCAAAGCAAATGCTGTACTGCACCACTTTTATATAGTTGGTAACAAGGCTGCAAACAAACAAAACAAAGCAGAAAAACTGAATAAAGTTACAGCAAAAATCTGAATTATTTTATTTTATAAAATGAATGTTTTAAAATAAATTGTATAATGTAAAATGTCCTTTGTCTGTTTTTTTTCTGTACAGCATATTTCCATGATCTAAAATTAATAGTTTACTGATATTCTGATCATTGATGGTACACCGTCTGTTGTTATTCCTCGGAGCGACTTCCATGACAGACCAGCATGCTCAATTGCGTCACACAGTTGTTCAAATACATCCTTAGCTGTGGTACAGCCTTGCATTGTTTTTACACAAAGTTATTGCCCTGTCACTTCAAACTGGTTGTTAACACCGCAGAAAAAAATTGCAAGCTGAACATTATTATTTATGTAAGTGCTCTCGTCACAGAATACGTACTGAAACTTTTGCCTTTGACACACACCTAGATTTATTTTCCGATAATGACCATTAATGTAATGTTCGTTACATTATCCCGCTTATTATTCGGTTACTTGTCAAAACGATAGAAGACATTACTCCAAAATACCTATTTTGAATGATTTTGGTGCCATTTTGTGACTTCCGCTAAGAAAAAATTGTTCACGCAAATAGAAGTTTTGAGGTGTTGCGTAGCAACCCATTATTTTCTGACTTCAATTAAGTTCCCATTACGTAAAATGACTGGTCTACTTGCGGAATGATATCAAAGGTGTGAATTAGAAGCACAAAACCCGTTGCCAATGTCAGCGGTAAACGTTGGGGTGGCCCATTCAAATCAATGGAACTTTTTGCAAAATTCTGAGGAGCCGGTGGGCCAGATGAAATGGTTTGGCGGGCCGGATCTGGCCTGCGGGCCGGGAGATTGAGGCCCCTGCTCTAATCGGTAAAACTAGCTATGGTTAGCTTCTGCTCCTTGTGAAATTGGTGACGCATAAACTGAATGACTTGCCTTGTAGTCTGTTAATTTTTCGGTGGTAGCCAAGGGATAGCAACAGACATATTTGAGAGATATAATTGGTCTATACAGAGATGACATACATGTTTTTTGCACACATTTCTGGGGCGATAGTGATTCAGGAGGTAGAGGAGTCATTCAGCAATCGGAGGGTTGTTTGTTCGATCCCGACTCCTCCTCACCAGGTGTCAAAGTGTCCTTGAGCAAGACACTGAACCCCCAACCGCTCCCGACATGCAGGTTGATAGATAGTAGCCTCTGCCATCGTTGTGTGAATGGGTAGATGTCAGAGGCATTCATCTGTAAAGCGCTTTGAGTGCTCTATGAGTAGAAAAGCGCTGCCTAAATGATTTACCATTTAGAATCGAATGCGGGGTCTGTCAAGCACTTATTTAATTTAGGGGTTATCGTGTCAATTTTCTAAAAACCCATTAATTCTCTGATAGGGATTTCGTTTTAAAAATCGGAACATCCAAAAATGCTAATCCTCCGTATACGAAATGATGTTGGCCACTCCCACACTCTGTTAGGATCAGCCCAATGCTAGGTCAACCTAATTCATATTAAAACACAAAACGTCTAAATTGAAAGTCACACCGTCTCCTAACAGCTCAATTTATATGCTAATATTGCCTAATATTGATAGGCCAATAGGACAGGTAACCTACACAGACAAACAAAACAAGTTAGGCAGACATTTTTATTTACATACATTTATTTTAATTTGACCACAGGCCTAGTTTTAAAACGCAACTGTTAGGCTACTTTCCATCATGAGGGGGAAATCCACTGTTCCATCTGTTTTTGGTGCAATGTTAGACCAGTAAATCAAACTAAATGGACGGGTATCAGTCACTATTTACGTTAGCCAGGAATGACAAGCAGCAAAGCTCTTATACTTGTAACCGGGTCATAGTTTGAGGTTGTTCATTTCTTCTCAGTTGTAATGGGACATGTCTCCTTTAAATGCCAGAAAACTACATTGCATCATGTTGTAGTTCCTGGGTTGGTATGTGGTGAATTCTGGGTATTAAGACGGGAGCGAGAACGCAGTGCATCAGAGAAGGTGGCTGGCGTGAGGGAGATTTGGTGGTACTTGGTTATTATTGCTGGTAAGTGGGACATTTGTCTTAAAATACTTTAATAACCATGCAATTAAGAATGTTTGTGGATTCTGGCAGCATGTGGATTAGCCCAGTCGCTCGGTCATTTGGGATGTAGCTAAATTTAAGTTTACATTTGTGAAATACAATTCCGTTTTGGCTATAGAATGAAGTGTATGAGTTGATGTAGTTAGTGTAGAAGTAGATGTATTTTGTAGGAAATTAAGTTGCATACAGTCTGTATTAAAGTGAATTTTCATGTTTCACCTAGCAGACATATAGCCATACTGGTATCCTGGGAGCACACGAGGATAGAGATGCGTGCGTGTTAGGAACATGTAAGTGATGGTATCATTTCATTCGGACATACTGGTGTATATTTTGGTTTTATGTATATTTTAGCTTTATGTATTTGATGTTAGTGGTATACTAATGATGTTTTTGTATTTGTCTACTCTCAGTATCACCACTACCGTTTTGTATTGCTGAAACTTACTTTCATTTATTTTCTTATACGGCTAGTTGGGCTACAGAGTTGTACATGTTAGGTTATCATATAAGATTTCTATTTGATGTCATTTTATTTTTGTACTTTTCTATGCAAATCTTTTGTTTCTATATCTATCAGATAAAGAACCCTTACTCTTAATTTTGTTGGACTTGTGTGTATTTATTCCCCCGCTAACATACTATACAGCGAGAATACCATTTCCATCTTTGGGGAGCTCAGTGATTGATTTGGACCATTGGCCATTTGGACCAGGCTCAACTCTATATACAGTCATTGATTTGGACTTACATGACACTTTGAAAAAAGGCTTTACATCAGGATGACACGCTAGAAGAGTAAAGAAACTTGAAACTTATTACAGCTCAAAGAATGAAACAACTGATTTAAAGTGACAGCTGCTGGTATGTGATGTGACATCTGGTGGAGGGGAGCTGGGGGCACTGTCTTCAACCACGCACCCAGCGGCTGGGTTACAGAAAACAACCCAGAATGAGTAAAAATAACCCAACGAAATGACCCCAACAGCCTCAACCCAGCTAGGGTTGGAGTGTATGCTCCGTTAATTATGTTTTTTACTTTCTTTTAATTATATTTGTATCTTTCACTCGTCTTTATATTTCTTTTGGATGTTCCTTTTGGTCTTATTTTTGTAAAGCACACTGAATTCCCTATGTGCTATACAAATAATTTGGCCTTGTGGATTTAGCGTTGAGGATTGGGTCCTCGAGAGCAGGAGATGACCTGGATGGATTACAACCTGCGTGAACGATGTGAGAGGTGGCCAGGCATCCCCTTGCTGACACCGGACGTCGACAGAAGCGGGTTTACAACACCTGCTGCAGGGAGAGGACTTCCCGCTAGGTGATCAGGTTGCCTATAGGTTTTCAGTCCCGAGCGCAAAGTTGGTCAGAGTTTTAGATGAGGATTTCTCGCAATTGTTCTAGTCCATCCTTTGAGTAATACGTCTTTCATGTATGGTAGTGTATTATAAAAGTGAAACGGTGCATAAATTGTTCCAACGGCGTGAGTAAGAGCAGTTAAATAAATACAGTGAATGGAAGTCAATGGGCACCGTAGGCATAAGAACAGCGGGGACCAAGGAAGAAAGAATAGCTTGACGCCGGTGGAAACGGGCATTGGAACTCCACCGAGACCGGTTTGCAACTTGCACCCCTTGCCTCCTAAACCTATCCCATCACCAAAGCCCCTCAGGGGTGCACTCAACTTCAGCGGCAGCTTCCCCAACATATGCGGGAGTTTGAGTTGAACGCTTGGGATGTTGGGGACAACACGCTGGGCTATGTAGTGGGCAAGGGTAGTGAAAGCTTCCGTGTGCATAGAGCAGCGTTCAGTGAGCAACTATAGGCAAATGAGCTCGAGCGACTTCCGGTTACGATTTTTCAAAATAAAAGTCCCTTATTAGCCCCGTGTTTTCTTAAACTATCAGAGATATTAATTTCATAGTAACATCAAAATGGGTTAAAAACGATTCACTGATGTTACAAAAGTATGGTTTTCTTGTTTTAATATAATGAACAATGACTAAACAGACAATATTGTATTAAGAAAAAGTAAAACACACCCCATTATGCTGATAAAAGGATTATGCCTTTATTAAAGTTGGTTGAACTTGTTCAGAACTGTAAAGAAAGGGTAAAATATGTTTAGCAGTCATTATTCTGGTCATTCACTGTGAAAAAACACTTGACACACAGATCACACAGGTGAAAAGGGATTATCTCCAATGCCAGGGTATTGCCATGTGACACGTATCACTCTTTGCTGAAAAAACTAAAGATTGTGTCTCAATGAAAGGGGGGTGGAATATGTTCAGGACACTCCAAACATTAAATAAAATGTGTGAAGTAGTTCAGATTTGCGTCCCTGAATGCTCCACAATACTTTCAACATAGGTGATCAGACAGGCGAAAATGCATTATTTTCAATGGCAGGGCCATGTGACATGTATCGCTCTTTGCTGAAAAAACTAAAGATTGTGTCTCAATGAAAGGGGGTGGAATATGTTCAGGACACTCCAAACATTAAATAAAATGTGTGAAGTAGTTCAGATTTGCGTCCCTGAAGGCTCCACAATACTTTAAACATAGGTGATCAGACAGGCGAAAATGCATTATTTTCAATGGCAGGGCCATGTGACATGTATCGCTCTTTGCTGAAAAAACTAAAGATTGTGTCTCAATGAAAGGGGGGTGGAATATGTTCAGGACACTCCAAACATTAAATAAAATGTGTGAAGTAGTTCAGATTTGCGTCCCTGAATGCTCCACAATACTTTCAACATAGGTGATCAGACAGGCGAAAATGCATTATTTTCAATGGCAGGGCCATGTGACATGTATCGCTCTTTGCTGAAAAAACTAAAGATTGTGTCTCAATGAAAGGGGGGTGGAATATGTTCAGGACACTCCAAACATTAAATAAAATGTGTGAAGTAGTTCAGATTTGCGTCCCTGAAGGCTCCACAATACTTTAAACATAGGTGATCAGACAGGCGAAAATGCATTATTTTCAATGGCAGGGCCATGTGACATGTATCGCTCTTTGCTGAAAAAACTAAAGATTGTGTCTCAATGAAAGGGGGGTGGAATATGTTCAGGACACTCCAAACATTAAATAAAATGTGTGAAGTAGTTCAGATTTGCGTCCCTGAATGCTCCACAATACTTTAAACATAGGTGATCAGACAGGCGAAAATGCATTATTTTCAATGGCAGGGCCATGTGACATGTATCGCTCTTTGCTGAAAAAACTAAAGATTGTGTCTCAATGAAAGGGGGGTGGAATATGTTCAGGACACTCCAAACATTAAATAAAATGTGTGAAGTAGTTCAGATTTGCGTCCCTGAATGCTCCACAATACTTTAAACATAGGCCTACACACAGGCGAAAATGCATTACCTTCAATGGCAGGGCCATGTGATACGTATGACACTTTGCTGAAAAAACTAAAGATTGTGTCTCAATGAAAGGGGGGTGGAATATGTTCAGGACACTCCAAACATTAAATAAAATGTGTGAAGTAGTTGAGATTTACGTCCCTGAGTGCTCCACAATACTTTAAACGTACGTGTCACATGGCCCTGCCATTGAACATAATGCATTTTCGCCTGTCTGATCACCTATGTTTAAAGTATTGTGGAGCATTCAGGGACGTAAATCTCAACTACTTCACACATTTTATTTAATGTTTGGAGTGTCCTGAACATATTCCACCCCCCTTTCATTGAGACACAATCTTTAGTTTAATCAGCAAAGTGTCATACGTATCACATGGCCCTGCCATTGAAGTTAATGCATTATCGCCTGTCTGATCACCTATGTTTAAAGTATTGTGGAGCATTCAGGGACGTAAATCTCAACTACTTCACACATTTTATTTAATGTTTGGAGTGTCCTGAACATATTCCACCCCCCTTTCATTGAGACACAATCTTTAGTTTAATCAGCAAAGTGTCATACGTATCACATGGCCCTGCCATTGAAGTTAATGCATTATCGCCTGTCTGATCACCTATGTTTAAAGTATTGTGGAGCATTCAGGGACGTAAATCTCAACTACTTCACACATTTTATTTAATGTTTGGAGTGTCCTGAACATATTCCACCCCCCTTTCATTGAGACACAATCTTTAGTTTAATCAGCAAAGTGTCATACGTATCACATGGCCCTGCCATTGAAGTTAATGCATTTTCGCCTGTGTGTAGGCCTATGTTTAAAGTATTGTGGAGCCTTCAGGGACGTAAATCTCAACTACTTCACACATTTTATTTAATGTTTGGAGTGTCCTGAACATATTCCACCCCCCTTTCATTGAGACACAATCTTTAGTTTTTTCAGCAAAGAATGATACATGTCACATGGCCCTGCCATTGAAGTTAATGCATTTTTGCCTGTGTGTAGGCCTATGTTTAAAGTATTGTGGAGCCTTCAGGGACGTAAATCTCAACTACTTTACAGATTTTATTTAATGTTTGGAGTGTCCTGAACATATTCCACCCCCCTTTCATTGAGACACAATCTTTAGTTTTTTCAGCAAAGAGCGATACATGTCACATGGCCCTGCCATTGAAGTTAATGCATTTTCGCCTGTCTGATCACCTATGTTTAAAGTATTGTGGAGCCTTCAGGGACGTAAATCTCAACTACTTCACACATTTTATTTAATGTTTGGAGTGTCCTGAACATATTCCACCCCCCTTTCATTGAGACACAATCTTTAGTTTAATCAGCAAAGTGTCATACGTATCACATGGCCCTGCCATTGAAGTTAATGCATTATCGCCTGTCTGATCACCTATGTTTAAAGTATTGTGGAGCATTCAGGGACGTAAATCTCAACTACTTCACACATTTTATTTAATGTTTGGAGTGTCCTGAACATATTCCACCCCCCTTTCATTGAGACACAATCTTTAGTTTAATCAGCAAAGTGTCATACGTATCACATGGCCCTGCCATTGAAGTTAATGCATTTTCGCCTGTGTGTAGGCCTATGTTTAAAGTATTGTGGAGCCTTCAGGGACGTAAATCTCAACTACTTCACACATTTTATTTAATGTTTGGAGTGTCCTGAACATATTCCACCCCCCTTTCATTGAGACACAATCTTTAGTTTTTTCAGCAAAGAATGATACATGTCACATGGCCCTGCCATTGAAGTTAATGCATTTTTGCCTGTGTGTAGGCCTATGTTTAAAGTATTGTGGAGCCTTCAGGGACGTAAATCTCAACTACTTCACACATTTTATTTAATGTTTGGAGTGTCCTGAACATATTCCACCCCCCTTTCATTGAGACACAATCTTTAGTTTTTTCAGCAAAGAATGATACATGTCACATGGCCCTGCCATTGAAGTTAATGCATTTTTGCCTGTGTGTAGGCCTATGTTTAAAGTATTGTGGAGCCTTCAGGGACGTAAATCTCAACTACTTTACAGATTTTATTTAATGTTTGGAGTGTCCTGAACATATTCCACCCCCCTTTCATTGAGACACAATCTTTAGTTTTTTCAGCAAAGAGCGATACATGTCACATGGCCCTGCCATTGAAGTTAATGCATTTTCGCCTGTCTGATCACCTATGTTTAAAGTATTGTGGAGCCTTCAGGGACGTAAATCTCAACTACTTCACACATTTTATTTAATGTTTGGAGTGTCCTGAACATATTCCACCCCCCTTTCATTGAGACACAATCTTTAGTTTTTTCAGCAAAGAGTGATACATGTCACATGGCCCTACCATTGAAGATAATGCATTTTCGCCTGTCTGATCACCTATGTTTAAAGTATTGTGGAGCATTCAGGGACGTAAATCTCAACTACTTCACACATTTTATTTAATGTTTGGAATGTCCTAAACATATTCCACCCCCCTTTCATTGAGACACAATCTTTAGTTTCATCAGCAAAGAGTGATACATGTCACATGGCAATACCCTGCCATTGAAGATAATGCATTTTCGCCTGTGTGATCTGTGTGTCAAGTGTTTTTTCACAGTGAATGACCAGAATAATGACTGCTAAACATATTTTACCCTTTCTTTACAGTGTTCTGAACATGTTCAACCAACTTTATTGAAGACATAATCCTTTTATCAGCAGATTGTTGTGTGTTTTACTGTTTCTTACTACAATATTTACAATGATGCCTGTTTAGTCAGTGTTCCCTATATTTAAACAAGAAAATCATACTTTTGTAACATCAGTGAATCGTTTTTAACCCATTTTGATGTTACTATGAAAGTCATATTAATTGTCAATTTTCAGCTACATCTTAGTCATTATCAAAGTATCCTGTAAGCTTAAAATTAACTCACTATATCTTACCTTGTTTTAAAGCAAGTTAATATAATGCACAGTTAACAAAATACCATTATAAAGTCTGATCTAGCGAGTAGACAGATTAGGACTTTATAATGACAAATAGGCTACTATAACTTTCAAACACGCTTTTAACTATTTTCCCGATCATTAGGACAAATGGAACAATAAAACTCGTTGCATATAAAAGGTTTTTATATTACCCAGTCGATTAACAGGGTTGTTTGTTGTAAAAACCTTTCATTTGATACAACAAACTCATTTTACTTCCTCGTTTCGTTTTACTTCCTGGGGTTATTGTGGGTTATCGTTGCTAGCAGAACGGAACTTGTGCATAGTTACTTCCCAGAATGTAGCAAGAATGGTTCGAATTTAGAATGTAGTTCACCTTTAAGAAGCTCTTGAATACCCAAGTCTTCAGAGAGCACCTCCCCTCCTAACTTGCACTTCGACTAGTAGGCTATATAACTTGCATTTACAGCAGTTACATTCCTGCACTTCTTTTTTTTCTATTTCTTATGTGAAGTAGTATTTATTGTTACACTAGGTCTCTATTGCTCGTAGCTTGACTGTTCTCTCCCTTGTGCTTAATGACTAAATGTAAATGATGCATTGCGTGCGTTATTGTTATCGTTCTTGTCCGTCGGCTATGTTGAAAAATGCCTGAGTGTTAACCCCCTGTGTTGTTTAGCGTCTTTATGCACGTTACCATCTGTGTCATGCAGAGCAGGTTTTCTTAACATTTTGCCTAAAACGACTACCTAATTGTTTGTATGCGTCATCCACGACCCACTAAGGGGGAACATAAGATACATAAATAACTGAAATACCTCTTTAGACCTGGACTACAGTATGACATCATGGACCTCAACGAACTCAGACGCAGTAAATCCATATTTAATATAGTCCGGGTTGTACTTGCTTTGTTTACATTTGGCTGCCTTTGAAATAGAAGTGGAAATGGAAATTTGAAATCTACTTATTTCTTTTGAAAAACGGATGCATTTTCTCACGCTAACAGACCATGGCTTCGTTCGATAAGATAGGCCTGGCATAGCAAGCAGGGTTAGTGTATGTGTGTGTAACATTACGAAAAGAGAGTAGGACCGTGTCCAATAACAGCTGTTCATGGAAATGAGTCAAGTTACTGTGATGGGGTGGCTAAGAAAATGGCTGTAGAAAGTTACAGCAATAATGCTTCGACATACGACAATCGAAAATGTGATTGGACACTAGAGATCGCTGTCACTGCTGGCTAAATATCGTAATGAGCTTTTTGTGAAGTAGGCTACACTTACAGCCCCATTATCCGAGAATTGGTGATTTTTGTTGCTGAGCTCCCCCTAAAGTTGCGGAGGGTAGCTCACTTTTACACCACTGTAGTAAATACAAATCATGCTTCGAGACCCCCTAATGGACAGAGGTACACGTGTATTTGTTGACAAAGGATATGAAACCGTTAAAGACAATGGTAGAAGCGACTGACAAGGTAGAGTAATATCACAATATTTTACACAAATATAATTCTTAGTTTAGACTATATTATTAGTTGTTGTGACATCAGAGATGATCGCTTACATAACCAAAATAATAAATACTACAGGAGAACCTGAATTCTCACATAAGCCATTTGAATTATAATGAGTCAGGTCTCATCTATTGCTCTTGCATACCCAGGGGTATGGGTTATAGAGTAAGTTGATACAAAATAATGCCAGCACTCAGTTCATGTCTGATACGTCAGGAAAACACCAATATTCGGTTCCATCAAGTGGGTCTGAGGGACTGTACCAATACTCTCACAACTCACACACATAATGGACATGGACTAACAACTCTACCTGTCTAAACTGAAGTATACATGTTCTCAATCATTTATTTTTCATTCAGCTCCAATTTATTTATTTTTATCTGAAAAGAACACAGAGGTCCAAACCTCAGCGTAAGACAACCTTTGTAAGACAAAACATAATCCTACATGTTACAGAAATGAAAGCAACACAGAACATAAGCTGCTGAATCATTTCGTGTACGCAGTTCTTGATCTCTGAAAACAGTCACACAAGGTGTGTACTTTAGGTGTGGTGTATTTATAGGCATGTGGGAGGGGCCATTTGAAGGGCTTTTGATTTGATCATACGTGGCAGCCTTGAAACATAATAACACAACTACTTGCCTTTGTTCGTACATGACTGTGCAAGTCACAGAGAAACGATCAAGCTTTCACTGGTGGCTTCTATGACTTTTAATTACGTTAACTAAACACACACACAAATAGTGACTATATGTCCTAGATCTTAATATAACTTATATTCAGTGCAAAAGTTAGTGAAAACAGGTTAAAGCCATAGTTGGCTAAACCCTAATTTCCTTGTAGCAGTCATGCAAACTGTAAGCCCGTAGAATACTGTGAAAAAATGTCAGTAATGCAGTAAGATGATCAAAGTAAATCCAATAAACATGCAGGATTCTTCATATGATAAAAACATATGTGTATAATAATAGTAATAATAATAATAATAATAATAATAATAAAAGATCCTAAGCACAAACATGGGTGGCTCAGCCCAGTACTCCCACACAATAGCTTTAGTTCATGCATGACAGACTTTGCTCGTTGCCCGTCAATGAAATTCAGGCCCACTCACTTGTCAACATAATTCTGCCTATCAACCAACAATGATTGAAGAGCTTCAACAACGGGAGGGATTGCATCATGTGATGGTCCATAACCAATAGTTGTTGATTTTATAATGAACTATGATGAAATGACAGTTAAATAAAAGTTGCAAATGCAAACAGAAGAAGCCCTTTGCCCTATACTTTGATTGTAATGAGTCACTGAAACACAAAATCAGAACAGGAGCTGAGGACAACTTATCCATTAAACCTTGTGGCCTTGTAAGTGGTTCTGCTTTGGCCTGGATGGCACTGGTTCCGCCCGATTCAACCTGCACTCCCTCACCTCTCTATTAGAGTGGCGGGTCCTTCCTCACAGCCATCCACCAATCAGAGGAAGAGGTGGTGTCAGCCTTGAGCCAAGACAGGACGGAGAGAAAGCCGCAAGACAAATTTGACCCATATGTGGAGTGTGCATAGGAAAAGTTCAAAAGTGCACTCAACAGTAGAAATAAACGCTGTCTGAGAATAACAGTCTTACTAAAATATTATTTATAAATGTGTTGTTTAAACTAATGTTGTCAAAATGGCAACCCTCTAGACTTTGCAAAGTCTATTTGCCAGAAGTTTTGATGAGTGTGGATGCCCACTCAGTATTTATTCCTTAAAAAAAATGGCTTATTAAGTGTTAATAGCATTGAAGAGGAAGAAACATGTAGACACAAAGCTAGACTATTTATTGGCCACCTTTCACAATGCTCAGTTGAAATGCTTTTCCACGTTGTATTGAAAAACAGGTGGAGGGTGGACCAACTGTATGTCGAGGTTCCTAGCGGCCAAGGCGATAAACGTCAGCTTACTTGATGACCAATGAAGCCATAGGCGTGAGTTCGATCTAACCTTTGATTGGTGTAAAGTTTTTGTCCGGAAAGCCTGATAACCATCTTTGGCATTGCAAAGGTATATATTGTAACACGGGGTTGGAACGTGAGGAGAGAGTGCTTCAGCTACAGAATTGAAGTAGAAAATTTAGACACAATTCTCAGTCTAGCATCTGTTTTCCACGTGATAACAGAATGGTCGACAGTGTTTATCGTACGCGTTCACTCGGGGTGGCTGCAGTCGGTCTTCCAGACCAGTACGCCGATGGAAAAGCTGCGAAAGTGTGGCAGCTCTATATTGGGGATACGAGAAGGAGAACGGAAGAGTACAGAAGTTGGGTCCTGTCTTTGCTGAAAAAGCATGGCTGTCAAAAGGTCCTGGATGTTGCTTGTGGCACGGGGTATGGCATCAATTCATTGACACGTTTGTAACCCGAACCATATGTTAAAGATACAACCTATCCTACCTTACGTAGAGCTAGGTTTTAAGTAACGCTTTGCTAGGTTTTACCTGTCGTGTTGAACGACTGCAAGTCGTTTTATTCATCAAACGAATGGCAAACCACAGGAATCTAAACCTTTATCACTAATTAACGTTTTAACATATGAATATGTTGTAACGTTCCTTCTGTGACCCAACTACAGCATTATTTTTGTGATAGTTGTCCACGATTCAAACCCAGCTAATTTTAGCCTGTTAGCTAACGTTAACGCCATTATTTACTAATTGCTGTGCATTTACTGTCTCCTGAAGCAGGTTAGCGAAAACTAACTTAACGTGAACGGAAACTTGTGACGTCCTCATTATCTTTAAGTAGCTAGCGATAATGTTTTTTGTTACGGCTATATGGCATTAACTCTATTAACTGAACGCTGTTGTAACATTATGTCGTTAACGTTTTAGTTAACGTTATAACGAATATAGTAAAATGATGGATACCTGGATTTAACGGCCACGCAAGGCTACCGGCAACATTCATCTTCGCTTCACAGCAGTTCGTGAAAACGGGAACACTCAGATTCCCTAAAAGTGACCGTACATGATGGTAAGTGACGCATATGCACCCGCTTGGTAAACGTTCCGTTCTTTCACTTGATGTATAATAATGATGGGCTTTGCTTGGTGGCCTGGCATTAGCTGTGAGCTTTCGGCTCACCATCATTTGTTTGAAAGATGGATTAAAATATAGGGAAGGAATAGAATACATAGGGGCTCAGCAGACTTAGTGCAGTCGGCGCGATTGAGTTTTCCCTCAACGAGCTTGCTTGTTCCAGCCTAGTGTAACGTTAACCAGACAAAAAAAATCACTTCAAAAGCTGGGTGCTAGTCGGGTCGGGCAGAGCAGGCTATGGGCCTATTTGTTCGGCATTCTTTGGTCGCATTGATTTCAGAGACGTAAACATTCCGACCGACCTCTGGACATGTAAACGCAGCCATCATGTGTGGCTCTAAATCAGTGTTTCCCAACCGGTCTGGTCTGGCCTTGGGACCCACAATTTCAAAACAAGAAGTTGTGACTCAAAATGTACAGTTGAAACTATAAAATAAACATACAAATATAAACATAAACATAGGGCCTACTTTTATCCTACATTCATAGCACATTAGCCTAAGTCTGACATAACATTGTTCAAGTTATCTGGAGACATTTTGTGTCACCTTTACAACTTCACTTTATATTCTTCATCAAATTTGCTCGTTATACAAACATGTTGATTTCATTACCACCCGCAAAACTGCATATAACAGCAAATCAGTCACATGCTAACTGCAAATTAAAAGAAAATACATCACCTAGCAATATGACTACAGTAGTTGGCTAAACGCTAACAGAATTATGAATTCTAGCACATAGATTCATCTAGCTCACCCTGTAGACAGCTAGTAGGCCAAAGCAGCAGGTATACTTGACGGATTGGTCATTGTGGCAAAAACCTTTTATGCTCGTGCTTGGTGCATGTTTGACTCACTGCAGTGTTCTAAACGACAGTTGGTCGCTGCTGAGGAAAATACCATCTACACTGCTGGAAAGTAATGTGCTGAATTGGAGCACAGTTAAATATACATGACCGTTAACTGTATCACCGGTATTCATTTGTGGATTAACCGCTGGAAGCAACAATAAGAAGAGTTAATGTGGAAATAGAGAACAGTGAAATAGCCTTGGCTATATGATGACGGTTAAACTGGATCACCTGTGTTCATGTGTGGATTAATGAACCGGAGGTGTGTGGTTTGTGTTTTATTGCTAGTCATCTGCAAAACTAGCCTGTTCCTTAACTGTAGGTCATCATGACTTGTTATGGTAAAAAAAAAAGATGATCTCAACTGCATTGTGGAACAGTGGGTTTTATTTTGTTTTTGTTTTTTTTACTACATGCAAAGTTGTGACCCTTAAGTCCATAGGTCCATCAGGCAAGACCCGTTACATTAGTAAAGCACACGTGTTTGTATAATTGTTGCAGTAATCTCCCTCCTGGAGTTCTTTGCCATCTGTAATCCCTCCGGCATTGAAGGGTCTAAGAGATGCCCTTACAGAAAGAGCTGGGACCTGTGTGACTCTTGAGGCATGAGAACCATAAAGACTCAGCCATTCCCCATTCTAAATAATAGTTACTGTTCATCTATTTTCTCCAAAAGTTATTAAAGTTCTGAAGGAACACAGACATCCCGCGACCCACTTTTGCGTGTCCACTCTACTCTAAAGAAAGTAGAGTAGGTTTTGCAGACGGAGAGGTCGATAATACCTTGGTTTGTTGATAATGGTAATATAATTCGTGTGGGCAATTGATGGTTGTGTAGTGTTGGCTAGCAGATTTACTAGCCAGATAACGGCTAGCACCAAGCTCCAAGCCTTACCGGTCAATATTGGGCTGTGAAAATAAAGAATATTTTTCAGCATTCCGTCCCAAAATAATGGAGTTTTTCCGTTGTCCCAGCCCAGGCCTTCCCACCAACCCTGTACCACTGCCATCTTACCCCTTACATTTAGACAAGGGTGCACATAGTGAACCCTGAAATCAACAGGGAGCCCCTTGCTTTAAAATATCAACAAGGATTGGATGAATGACTTCCAACATTAACTTAGTGACAAACTACAGGTTTGAAAATGAGTGGGCGTGTTATGAAGCAGACATGCTTACCCTTTGCTAATAATAACCTCACGGGCTGCTGTTGGACAGCTATATGGTGCAGCTGTTCAGTGTATGCCTGCTTCAGAAAATGTTGAATCAGCACAGATGACCGTCCCACCCATCCTCAGTTAAGAAAGAATCCACTTGAACGAGTTAACTGCTTTTCAAGCTTACTGTTGTTATTGAGTATGCTTCAGGACATTAGAGATTGCAACTTGTATAACAGTAAGGTTTGTACAATCTCACATGACACTCCCATTTTTTTCCATGCAAATGTTCCCTGGAACTACCAAGGTCTTTTCCCAGCAGTTTATTTCTTTGACAATTTTTCTAGTGAAGTATTAGCTTGTCTTTCTGCTTGTTCTGTCTACAGAGTGGACTCCATCATGCTGGTGGAGGAGGAATATAAGGTGGTGAGTGTGGACGCCAGTGACAAAATGCTGAAATATGCCCTGAAAGAGAGGTGGGAGAGAAGAAAGGAGAAAGCTTTTGACCAGTGGGGTAAGGCATTTCTACACACATATAAACAATGGAAGTGGCAGTATTAGCTCTGGGTTTGGTGTGAAACACTTTCAGTGGTACAGTAGGTAGAGAAGTCGTTTAGTAATCAGAAGGTTGCTAGTTCGATTCCCTGTCGAAGCGTCCTTGAGCAAAACACTGAACCCCTAATTGCTCCTGATGTGCAGTGTGCCATCAGTGTAAATGTAAAATGTGTATACATTGTAAGTCGCACATATGTAAGTCGCTTTGGATAAAAGCGTCTGCTAAATGACTAAATGTCATGTTATTGATCTTGTCACAGTGATTGAGGAGGCCAACTGGCTCACTTTGAAGGAGGATGTGCAGAAGCCAGGCGATGGGTTCGATGCCGTCATCTGCTTGGGCAACTCTTTTGCTCATTTGCCAGATTTTAAAGGTAACTATGAGAGGGTGGAGGATTCAGAGATAGAAGTCCAAACGTCCATACATAGTTTACATGCACAGGTTTTTGATGGATGCAGATGGGTACTCAAAAGGGGATTTCAAGCTAAAATATGTTGGTGTTTTTTAATACATTTTGAATGTATGTTTTTGTTGGTAGCTAAATGACACAACATTCCCACTGGTAGCTAAATGACACACAACATTCCCACTGGTAGCTAAATGACACACAACATTCCCACTGGTAGCTAAATGACACACAACATTCCCACTAGTAGCTAAATGACACACAACATTCCCACTAGTAGCTAAATGACACACAACATTCCCACTAGTAGCTAAATGACACAACATTCCCACTAGTAGCTAAATGACACACATCATTCCCACTAGTAGCTAAATGACACAACATTCCCACTAGTAGCTAAATGACACAACATTCCCACTAGTAGCTAAATGACACACAACATTCCCACTAGTAGCTAAATGACACAACATTCCCACTAGTAGCTAAATGACACAACATTCCCACTAGTAGCTAAATGAACACACAACATTCCCACTAGTAGCTAAATGACACAACATTCCCACTAGTAGCTAAATGACACAACATTCCCACTAGTAGCTAAATGACACAACATTCCCACTAGTAGCTAAATGACACAACATTCCCACTAGTAGCTAAATGACACACAACATTCCCACTGGTAGCTAAATGACACACAACATTCCCACTGGTAGCTAAATGACACACAACATTCCCACTAGTAGCTAAATGAACACACAACATTCCCACTAGTAGCTAAATGACACAACATTCCCACTAGTAGCTAAATGACACAACATTCCCACTAGTAGCTAAATGACACAACATTCCCACTAGTAGCTAAATGACACAACATTCCCACTAGTAGCTAAATGAACACACAACATTCCCACTAGTAGCTAAATGACACACAACATTCCCACTGGTAGCTAAATGACACACAACATTCCCACTGGTAGCTAAATGACACACAACATTCCCACTAGTAGCTAAATGACACACAACATTCCCACTAGTAGCTAAATGACACACAACATTCCCACTAGTAGCTAAATGACACAACATTCCCACTAGTAGCTAAATGACACACATCATTCCCACTAGTAGCTAAATGACACAACATTCCCACTAGTAGCTAAATGACACAACATTCCCACTAGTAGCTAAATGACACACAACATTCCCACTAGTAGCTAAATGACACAACATTCCACATTCCCACTAGTAGCTAAATGAACACACAACATTCCCACTAGTAGCTAAATGACACAACATTCCCACTAGTAGCTAAATGACACAACATTCCCACTAGTAGCTAAATGACACAACATTCCCACTAGTAGCTAAATGACACAACATTCCCACTAGTAGCTAAATGAACACACAACATTCCCACTAGTAGCTAAATGACACAACATTCCCACTAGTAGCTAAATGACACAACATTCCCACTAGTAGCTAAATGACACAACATTCCCACTAGTAGCTAAATGAACACACAACATTCCCACTAGTAGCTAAATGACACAACATTCCCACTAGTAGCTAAATGACACAACATTCCCACTAGTAGCTAAAGTAACTAGTCCATGGTGACATTTACTCCCCAAGTTGCTGTTTTCCCAAACTACCTCGATGTTAATTATTTCTTTGTTATGTGGAAATGATGAATAGCGTCAATGTTTTCTTTGTCCCTATTTACTATGAGATGAACTAAAACTATTAGTGCAGGTGCTGCATGAATGTATGCACATATTGTGGTGACTCAAATTGAATGTGTATTGTATTTGCATGTGAGGCTGTAACTTGTTTACTTGTAGGGGATCAGAGCGATCAAAAGCTGGCCCTTCACAACATCGCCAGTATGGTGAAGCCGGGGGGCATCTTGATCATTGACCACCGGAACTATGACTACATTCTAGAGACTGGCAAGGCACCTCAGGGAAAGAATATATACTATCAGGTATGGAATTACTATTGGCATGTTCTCCAGATACACTTACCATAATCCATATTTAATCAGCTTCTAAGACTTAGTTGGTTCACAAGTAAGAGGTGGCAGAATATCTTTATCAAGTATTACTCCACTAGAAGTAGAAGTATCACAAAACATTATTTAAAGTAATACTATGCAACAATTTGGCTTTATGGTATGGTTTTATAGGCAACTAGTTTTGGTACCATCCTCATATTAATTTTGATAGCATATGGTCATATGCAGGACAGATAAACACCTGTGTCTTTCCCACCAGCCATCCAGGATATGCACAGTGTAGTTCTGTGTTTCCTGGCTGGAACACCTTGCAAAAATGGAAGAAAAGCTTTCACAGCATGACATTGCCAGCTATACTGACAAAAGATACCAGTTAGTGTCAACAAGTAGTGTCAGTGTCAACTGGGCTGTTGGTGGTGTTGGCAAGGTTTTCCGCATGCCTTTTAGGTAGTTAGCTTGCTAGTTCTGGAACAGAACTCCTTATTGCTGCTTTAAGTACATTTGTGCTTAATCCCTCAATTTCAGTAAAGTACAAAAGAACAACTGCTCCACTAAAACCATGAACCTCCTCCAGCCCAAACACACTCCACATATTGTCCATGATCAAGAACCCAAATTAGACATGAGACAGAGTAATGGTGTGTTACTCTGTCTCCGTCTCTCCCTGGATACCTTATTAGACACTTACAAGTAGAATGCCAGTTGCCAAAACGATAGAAGACATTTCTCAAATTATTTATTTTTAATGACTTTATTGTCGGTTTAATGGGAAAGTTTCACTGAGAAAAATAGTCCTACTTTTTAAAGTTGCAGGTGTTGCGTAGCAGCGTATTGACTTCAAATTACAAAGAATTTCTGTTATGATAAGTGACCAGACTGCAGAATCTTACTTGCGGAATGCTATGAATAAGAACTACAAAACCCGTTGCCAATGGCAGCAGTCTTTAATCATTTTCCGCAGTCATTATGTAAGGGATAATGTATAGTCCGCCAGTCAGTATAGGAAAATAAATCCCGACGGGATGAACAGGACCCCGACACGCAGTGGACATCCATCATATGACAACACCTGCAAGGGTGCAACACCTGAAATTTGAAAGTTCTATTTGCGTGAAGAACTATTTTCTTAGCGGAAATCATTAAAAAAGGGGTATTTTGAAGGAATGTCTTCTATTGTTTTGGCAAGTAACCGTATAATAAGCGGGATAATGTATAGTCCGGCGATCATTTTAGAAAATATAAATCCCTTCAGGATGAAACAAGACAATATTTAAAGAATATTTCCCAGCATTCAATTCCAAAATAATGGAGTTCAGCTGTGAGTGAAGCGATTTTCTTTGATTTCAACGGAGTGATGTCTTTCAGAGTGACCTGAAGCAGGACATCGCCACCTCTGTGCTGTGGGTGGACAACAAACCCCACATGATCACCCTGGATTACACTCTGTCGCTCCGGGACGGAGAGGATGAGGAGACAAGGTACTGCCATACCAACCAAAGGCTTTGGATTTATTAGAATGCATAGTGATGATGCATAGCCATCAATTCTAAATAGGATACGGTCATTATAATGTCTACCAAGTCAATCCAGTTTGATAATAGACATTGTAATCATTTGGTAGGATTTAAAGCTGTGCTTTGCATTTTTTTCTTTTTTCTGATGGATGGGGGAGGGTTCTTTTTTCACATTCAAGTTTGTAATACATAATTATGCTGCCCAATGTATGCTATTTATTGGTTTCAAACAAAGTCGTGATTATGACACAGTTGCAAAGTGCAGCTGGAGGACCTGTTCCCCTGCCACCTAACATGTTTGTGAAATTGAATTATCCTGACATTGTTTGTTTATTTTGGGAGCAGCGGTTGTGGGTTTCTTTTTTAAATTATTATTTGTTTGTCTATTTTTTTTCCGTTTCTAGTAAGTTCCGTCTGTCCTACTACCCTCACCGTGTGGAAAGCTTCAAGGAACTACTCAAGGGTGCCTTTGCTGGAAAGTGTGAGCATACTGTCTACGGTGACTTCAAAGCCTACACACCTAACCAGGCCCAAACACCATGCTATTTTGTTCATGTGCTCAAGAGGACAACCTAGAACCAATCAAAAAATCTGTGGGGAAGTGAGCCATTGAGCCTTCCAGTCTCCTTCCATCATGCAGTCTTCTAGACCCACATCTCCTCCCCACTTGCGTTCTACAGTACCATGCAAAGGTTTTAGGCATTTGAGAACAAAATAGTGTAATGTGAGGGTGCTTTCAAAACTACCTGAATTACATGCGATAGTGACACAACGACATGAATATTGTTTACTTATCAAATTACAACATACAATGTGTAGTAAAACAAACAAAATCAAATCAATATATAGTGCAACCTTCTTTTGTCTTCAAAACAGCATCAAATTGCCTATAGTTACACTTGTAGGTTTTTTTAATTTTTTTTAATTAAGGTACTTGGCAAGTAGGTTGTTTCAAGCATTTGGGAGAACCTTCCACAGCTCTTCAGTGGATTTATACGGTCTTGATTCTTTCTGTCTCTTCATGGATTCCCAAGTTACACTGGTGTCTGTCAGTGCTGAGCTGATAGCCTTAGGCTTTCAAAACGCAATGGGGTCTGTTACTGTTACTTTCTTTCTTTAATGGCATATAAATGTCTCACTGGAATACTTCACTATTTTCAAAAAGAGTGTTTGAAAATGATCAAATATGATATTTTCTATTAACACATGCTAATAAGGATAGAAAATAATAACAAGAAAATAATCTTGTGAAACAATTTAAATGCCTAAAACTGTTGTGCAGTACTGTAGTTGTGAATCAAAGATGATTTTTTTCAATTATGGCTCTTCCTAAAACTCCAAAACAAACAAAACCAAAACAGTCTTAATCATGGCTTTTGAGTTTACCAGTGTGCCCTGTGATTTTATAAGGCTCGTTGTCTTGTTTGTAGATTTAAGTGCCTCGCTTCATGTTGAACGTTCAGCTTCTTCCACACAGTTCACAATAATTCTCTGTTGTGCCTTTGCTTTTACTGTGTCCTACTGTCTTTAATGTGAACTACTCCGGAGCGAGTGTGTGTTTTAAAGTGTGTGTTCTTTTACTGTGTCCTACTGTCTTTAATGGGAACTACTCCGGAGCGAGTGTGTGTTTCAGAGTCTTCTTTCAAATTTGACCCTGCATTATTAAAAGTGTCCCTCTGTCATTATTATTATTATTATTATTATAGTAATATTGTAGGACTTGAGGCTTGATTAAGTCTTTTTGTGTATTTTAGGGATGCAGAATGAGTTGCTAAAATGGCATCTGAGTATAATTACACTCAAGTTTGGAACATTTCATAATGAAGGGTCGCTGTAATGAACTAGCTGACCTGGTACCTCTCTCTTGGCATTTTGTTTTTTTAGATTGATGGCTAAAACAAATTGCCAAAGTTTCATATTCATTGAATGTAATTAGGTTGCTGCCCAGCTCGATCTCTGAGTCTATGTTGAACCAACAGTCGGATCCAGTATGTCATTTTGACATCATTTGTGGTTGTATAGGTGCAATATACTACTTAGTTACACTTTTCAGTCTGTGTTAGGTCAAATCATTATTTCACCAAATTGTGTATATTGTATAAAATGAAGTATTTGCCGTACTCCAGAGTTGATCTGTTTTCAGAAATGGTTTTCCATTCCACTGTATAACGGTACAAAAGATCTGAAGATTAAGCAAAAGCATCCATTACACTAACAATTCAGGTACTATACCTCTTACTGTCTTACTGTGAGACCAGTTGTGGTTTTGGGCACAATTCACATCACATTTCCCATTACTTTTATAGTTTAGCTTTTTATGGACATGCTAAGCCAATACATACAAAAGTTGAAGCATGCTAACAACAAAAGACAGGTCAGAAATGTAAAACCTATTTCAACAGAGGGCTATAAGGAGTTATGAGCCTGATGGAACCCTCGGTGGATCGAGCGCACACACACACACACAATGTGTCTGAATTTAATTGTATTTGTTTGAAAACTTAAAACAGAGCTAATTGGGAAGAAATTGCAGCTTTGAGAGTAGTAGTTATATGTCGTTTTCTTGTTAGTGTTTTTTAGTAGAATCTTGTATGCTTCTATGAATTTCAAATGTCTTGTTTCAGAGCCTTATAGAAGACAACATAATGCTGACTTTGATGAATCATGTCATTTGAATACAGAATGGTGTAAGCCGTTTGAGTGTTTGTCGTCTCTGCAATGCAGCCATTATTAAAATTGACAGTTTTATTTCAAAGTTTGAAGTCTTTCATTCAGGGTATTTTGTGTGTAAACAACAAAGCGCACATAACCTGTTGTCTACTACTGAAGTAAAGCTGTGTTAGCCCCTCGTGGGCCTTTTGCTTGACACTTATTATGAATAAGAGGCTCGCTGGATTGAATTGCCTGGAAATCACGTTGCAAGTCCAGTTGAACCAATTCTATTTGGCAGCCTGAAAAGTGGCATCAGAGACCCCCTAGACCCCAGCTGACTGGAGGAGACCCCAGCCTTGCTCTGACGCAGACTATGGAGCAGAGCACTTTCAGTTTGGATTTGGATTTCAATTTTAGGTAGTTTCACGAGGACCAAAGTAGGTTTATTTTGAGGGATTTACTTTTGTTTTTGTTTTGAGGAATTGTTTAGTTTTTATTTAGGGTTTTAGTTTTCAAGATATTATTAGGAAAGCCTTGATGTATAGAAGCTGAAAAAGGTAGGATGAAAGAATGTATGACATCAAATATGATTTAATTCATTCATTCTATGTCCTTTTTATTAGGCCAGTTTCTCTGAATAGATCAAAGTGGTAAACCAACCACAATGCAAATCGAGGCGGAAATAAAAAAAGAAACAGATTTGACCTGCAACTCTATTGCGTTTTAGTTTGGTTATTATTCCTTGTAGTTTTTTATTTCGTGTTTGTGTTTTTAATTTTTATTTCAGTTGATAAAATTATATTTTCACTGCTAGATTTAGTTGTAGTAGTTTTCATAGTCAAGTATTTTTACACAGTTGCAGAGTTTTATTCCTTCATGATGTCAGAGCCAGGCACTAGTGGTGTTCAGCCTTCGTCTAAATCAAACTGACCTGGAACCAGTCCCACAGAGCCAGGCACTAGTGGTGTTCAGCCTTCGTCTAAATCAAACTGACCTGGAACCAGGCAACCTTTAGCCATACTGGCCCACCACCAAAACCTGAAACGTGCATAACATACATCAAATCATTAAACGCTGTGCATAACATCAAAATAATGAATAAACGCTGTGCATAACGTAAATAAAATGAATAAATGTTGCGCATGGTCTTGTTTCCCGTATTGAATAGCCTACTTCCCAAACATATGTGTGGACACTTTCCATGTTAGAGGTGTTCTCTTCTGCTCTGCCAGTAGGGTTAGCAGGGATCTTGTGATAACCTTTGTCACTTAGTACATAAACCACACCAAAATGTTTTAGAATATTGATTTAATGCAGCAGTGACTGGAGCTCCTGGACACACCAATCACATTAGAAAACCCAGCAGTCTTATCAAATTCACTCTTAATCATCACAGTTTGCTGTACATCATTGTACAGAAATGGGATGTCTTGAGAAAGGGACTTGATTGCTGCCAACACTGCTGGCATAGTTCTGCAAGGTATGGCATTTGAGCGTTGGGTTTCTCTCCCTAACTGAGGTTTCAAATGATGGCATCATTCCAGAAGGTGATGCCTTGGGAGATGAAAGCAACTGAAGTAGTAGTACATGAGACAGTTCATCTGTGATGGAATCCGGCTCTCTGGCTCCACCTAGTGCTCGCAACGACATTTGCAAAAATCCACTGCACCCGAATCAAAACAATCAATCAGAGCCAGAAGGACTGTCTGACGGAGTGCCAATCACTGCTCATGCACAAGCTGTGGGCACATGCTCTCCCTCACCAAGCTCAATATCTTAAGTGAGCATCTGGAGTTATGGGGAGCGTCACAGCCTGAGGGGATTCAATACCAACACAGAGTTAACCCCTGCTTGATTTCAATTCAATTACATTTTATTACATTTTATTTATATAGCGCCAGAACAATAAAATTGTCTCAAGGTGCTTTACAGAGCCCAGGGCCTGAAACCCCCTTAGAGCAAAAATATAATTGACCTTAAATATCAATGCTTTCATGTCGCCTGATCCAAAAACACGAAGACTAAAACTGAACTTGAGACAGACACTGATGATGGAAGGGGATCTTTCACCATCAAAGAGAAAAACATTACAGTGACAAGCTCAATTCCTTCATTCTTTTGGTTCATTTCATGTACACTGAAAACCAGAAAGAACAGGGAATGTCATGCCCCAAGGTTTCCTACTTCAAGTATACTGATATGCGGTGAGTAACTAAAAAGACTAATGGAGGATATTGACCATATGATTCATACCACAGCAAAAGAGCAATGTGAGAGCGGACATGTGCCACCCTTCATCCAATCATGAAATGGACCATGACAGTCACCTTATTATCATGGATTTCAGGTTGTCTCTGTCACTCAGAGCCGCGGCATTACCTAGTTTTTGCCTTGAGCGTTCAACACTGAGAAAATCATTTCCTTCATTGACGACGGGCCACAGATAAACAATTCTAGCATTGTCACTTACCATCATCAAAATGGAAACCATTCGTCACTTTGTGTAACACGGATGACAGCACGTAACAACACATTCACCTCATTTATAAATAAACCCTTTCAACCTTGATTCCCAAACAAACAAACCCTACTGGTGATGTCCAGCTGGAGCTTCACACTACTATGACATACAAGGCTACACCTTTTAGCCGCAACCACAGTGGGGAAACCCACTGTATTCCATCTGCCTTGTGAAAGGAGATCAAAGAAGCATTTTGTTCATGTACATCTTCACATCTATGGTGAAAATGCTTTTTCATTGCGGTGTAGTTCTTAGTGAACAGGTAGCATCCCATCTGGGAGTCCACCACAGCCCTCCAATGTATGAAGAATTAACATTGGCAGCTGTACTTTTGACAGACAAACGTATTGCATATGCCGTAATAAGACCTGAGCTGAGAAAGGCTTTTCGGAATTACAGTAGTAGAACTCAGCATTTCTACCAAAATGAAATAAACCAACATAAAAGCTGAAAGCAGGCAGGTGCTCGTACATACAACAAAGAACATTTCAGTCAAATATAGTTTACATGTGATCAGACTTACTGAACCAAAACCAAAATAATAACGAAATAGTATTGCTGACTGCAGCTTTCATGAGAATGGCAAAATCTAACCTAATAAGACAAATGATTAAAAACTCACAGCTCAAGGGTCCATCAGTGTTTGAGGAAGGATTATCACCATACGAGTAGGTTCCGTACTCCATTCATCTTGCCCTGAGACAGACCTGACTGACTGAACCCTGATGATGTACCAGGCCCTGATGACAGGCCTGACGTGCTCGGTCCTGAAGACAGACCTGAAGTACCACACATTCCCTCTGGACTTGAAAATAGATCAGCTGCATTAAGTCTTCCTGTGTCACTCGACAAGCTGTAGTAAACATTAGGCATTTGATTTGGTGGGATGTGATGCTTTAAAGACAAGAGCACCAGCCAAACAATAGTTTTTTACAGTGGGAGTGAGGTGTGCAAAGCACAACTCTGTAAGGCTCAAATGCAGTCTTAAGTTTGTGTCCAATAATAAGTGTCTTATTAAGCCAACACTCAAATGGACTGGAACAGCTCAAATATGTAACTTTCTTCCCTTCAGTTTTTTGCCACATCACCATCATACACAGAGGGTATGACCAAAACTCAATCCACTGATCCAAACATGTGCTCTTGTGGGCTGCTTCAGGGGCTCAAGTCTCACGTGTTCAAATCCCTTCAGTCTGCATCAAAACAACTAATCACTGATCAAATGGCGCTACCCCAGTGGCAACTGCCAATCAGGCAAGCGTCCAACAGCAGTGCGCTCTGTTCTCTTCTCAAAGCTAATTTAGCTTAGCATAGCTACTTTTCCTTAGTGTACTGTAGCTGCATTGTCAAAGAAAGGAGCGGGCTCAGGAATTCCTATTCATACATTAACGACTACTGTGTACATATCCAAACAACACAAAATATGAAAGACTGAAGAGGACAGAAAACTTGTAGGCAGGACTGAGGCCATGTCCACACTAAGCTGGATAAATATTTAAAAACACCTTTTTGCTTTTCTAGCCACACTCCACTGCACTAGCTTATTGACTGGTGTGCATGTGCACAGGTAAACACATGCATGTTCCACTCACCGCACACTATACACTCTTACCTGTCGCTTTATGTATCTTAACGTGAATGACGAGCACTGAACGTGGAACTTTCTCATGGCAAACTGGACAAGCCTGTAATTTGTAAAAAAAAAAAAACTGAATACAAGAAAGACATCTAACATGCAAACTGAACATTTTCATTTCACAGAATGCTGTACCAAAAAAAAAAATCCTACCTAAAACTGTCATCTACTTGGGAGTGCAAGCATTTGTAGAGTGGTAGAATGGTAGATGGTAGAAACACTTTAGATACAAATAAAGCAATGCATTATTCACAGTCACCCAAACTAATAGATTGCTGTTGTTGAACTTTCATTGCAAATGTTTCATTTAGCATTATGGATGTTCAAGTGAATTTGTAATAATAACAATGGAACAAAGTCAACATATTTATGAAATTACAACAAAGGCACAATGTAATTCCAAACCTGTGGGGATGTTAGTCAAGTCAAGTCAAGTCAAAGTCAAAGTGTTCATTGCCACATGCACCAAACGGCTTCAGCGCAGCCAAATTCTTGTGACTTGGCAGGCAACATCTACGCAGTAGACGGCATACAAGATAAAAAAATAACATATAACAACCATACAGCTACCATACCAGGCAGTGATGCAGCCTGAGAGGACGCTCTCGATGGTGCATCTATAAAAGTTTTTGAGGGTTTTTGCAGCAACGGTATTGGAAACAACATGCTGTTATACTGCATCAGTCAAGACAATATGTAAGGTATGCCTTCAAAAAGATGTCCACTGGGCTTGCAGATTTTTGACATTTGGCATACAAATTCTACTTGATGCTTTGTAAACATTCAGCCTCCATTCAGTGACTTAACTTTTTGGGTCTTCCTCTTCCAGGATATTAGTGATCTGATTGGGGTGTGGGGAATAGGGTTGGACAGAGGGGAAACCACCATCAATACACATTTATTGAGGAAGCTAACTAATTGCATAGGGGAAAGCAGACTCACTTATTGCATGTGTCATGTGTAAGGGTGTAAGATGTGTTATGTTTGGTGAAACTGTATCAATTCTCAAAAACACTATAGATTTCTAATTAATAGTTTACATGCAAAGATGTGTGGCAGACAGTGGTTCATTTTGTGCTGTGTTTAAAGCCTCCACTACTAAAAAGCTAGAATGTTAAACCTTCAGCCATTTGACTATTCCACTCCACCGTAGTAAACGTCTTCGAACTTTTTGAAACTTTCCAGATTTTATGCATCTGATGTGTCCTTTACACTAAGAGTTTTCCTATAATTAGATTTTAAAAGTCACAATATGTCGCCTTGCTTACAGTATCGCAATGTATTGAATCGTAACCCCTGTATCATGATACATATCATATAAGATAATCCCTGTAGGGAAATTCCGGTGTAAAAGCAGCAAGGAGAGTTACAGGTAAGAGTGGGTTACAAGGTAATAGGAATAAAATATATAAATAAAAATAAATAATATAAGTAAAACACTGAGCAGCTGACCCTAAATATCTGCGCTGGGTCTCTGAGTCATTGGGTGGGCTGAAAAGCCTATCCATAAATAATAATAATAAATAATATGGCCAGATTCTTGCCAATAGACAGCCCTATTCATGTGATCATGGACACAGCCTGATTCAACAATGGGGTCTAATCAGGAACACTTGTGTTGTATTGTTTGCAGGTTTTCATTATGTATGCAGTAGTTATGAGCACTCTCAGAACCAGAATCAGAATCATGTTTATTGGCCAAGTAAGTTTACACATACAAGGAATTTGACTCCGGGTTAAGAGGCTCTCAGTGTACTTGCACAAAATACAGAACACAACACAACACAACACAATACAACACAACAGCACAACAGTCTTAAGAAATATACACAGGGAGGATGAATGACTATATACAGGTGAAACCGTTTCTGTGAACTGTAAACACAACAAATAGTGCAAAGAAGTGAAGAGTGCAGGAAGTGCAAAAGATACATATTAAATGGTAAAAAGAAAATGACGTAATAATGTACAGTATACAGCCTGTATAGATACTCAGTAGTGGGAAAAATGTATTGTACATTTTGTATTTTAGAATAAAATCAATAAATATAATTTGTAGGTGTCATTTGTACAGTGGTTATATAGTGTTCCAGGGTTATTGCACAGTGCCACAGTGGGTTAACTGTACATTAGTGTGACGGCGAGGGGGAAGAAACTGTTTCTGTGTCTGGTGGTTTTGGTCTACAGTGTTCTGTAGCTCCTCTGACAAGGCAACCTGCTTTGGCCAGCCTTGCATGAAGCAGTTCATCATCACTGCCCCTTGGAGTTGTGGATGATGGGGTAGCAACCAAATTAAATTGAAAGGCTATTCTTTTTAGGACACTTTTTGTTAGAAAGGCCAGTGACCGTAGCAGATTTCCCTGCGCGCTTGCGCAGAGATCTGTTTCGCGGGACATCTCCTGAATAGTTCAGATAGCGGAAAATCACCTGATAAGTCAGCACGGTAACTAGTTCGCTCGTTAGTTCATATCGGACTGCATTTCCAGTTACTTTCCTGCAAGTTTGTGCGTCACTGACGAACTGTAAGTTTGTGTTCTTTGTTGGATGAACGTACAAACGAATTCCGTACTGTAATAACGTCGTTGGTGTTAGCAGCTGGTTTGTTAGTGTTTGTTAGTATGTGGAGATGATACTAGTTGTATTTCTGGCTACTCCAAATGCAGTTGAGGCGAACTGTTAATGATGTTAATTAGCATGTTAGACATGTTTCATATTTGTCCATTTCCTTTTATTATTATTATTTACAACGTAAGGATTAAGCCTTTATGTTATTTGTGCCAACCAATGTATAATTTGTAATTTATTTCATTTCTGCTAGGCCACAAACATACAAAGTGTCTATGTCTTTTGGTGGATATGCCTGTTTGAATCCTATGCATTACTGTGCTGCCTGCAATATCGAAGTAAACCCATAAACTGCATTCTGACTCGGGAGGTGTTCTTACAGACACACCAGGGCGACAGCACTATACCCGAACCTCGCCCTTTACAGTCCTTTTTAGTCATTTACCAGTTTTTTCACTTTTGTTTTACCTTTTTGTTGTCCACGGTATAGCAATTGTCTTCAAAGTCATAAGAAATACGGTGTTTACAAAAAGGGATTTTGTTGGAATAAAGTCATTGTTGATGAGAATGGGTAGAATATTATAACTTTAATCTAAAATGATGCATTTATACCTTGTGCACTCTTTTACTAACAATCACAATGAATTTATTATAACAATCAAATCAACACCTGTAATGTGCAACACAAAGTATTGAAAAAAGAAACCATTACTTCTTTGTTAATGAAAAAGGAAGAACAAATAATCTATATCAGGAAATCTTTCCTCTTGTACATTTACCATAACTTTGACTCCTGAGATTACATTTCAGGCACTACAAACTGACAAGTAAGGAACCCATACAGATTGGATTATTCAAGCGAAGAACTGTCCTTAGTTTATTTGGACAGAATTTTGACATGATGGGTGACTACTCATATTAGTTATGGCATATTACATTTTATAAAGGAGTCCTATTTATTGACCTAAATGGTTTTGTTCTAAACCAAAATACTTCATCATATAGATTTCATTTGCAAAAAATATGTGACATAATGACCTATAATGTCCTATAATGAAACACTCTTTTGGGTGGGAGAACTTCATGCCATGCAAGAGATTATCACTGAAAACATCAGACTCGAATGGTTACTGACAAGTTTCAAGAGATCCCCCTGCTGAAATGATCAATATTAGTCATAAGTTAATGCTGGTTGTGACCGGTCCTTATCCGTGTTCAGTGTAAGGTGTCAGAGGCACTGCCAAGTAGCCATACCCACTGGAGCAAATAATATCTGTGTGTAGTTTGTGATAAGTAATAATAATAATAATCATTCATTTCATTTGTAACGCACTCTTCATTCAGAAGAATCTCAGAGTGCCAACATATTAGAAACTAACTATAATAATACAATAAAATAAAAATTAGTTAACATAAGCATAATAGAAAACTTAGTGGCTGTGATTTAACACAAGGCCAGAAATCCTCTAGAGGGGCAGGACTAACAAAAACGTTTGAGCTAGCTGACAGGCTAACCGCTAACGTTGTCTGACACCACTACTAAACTTGTTAGTAACTACAGGAGGGAGGAAGCAAAAGGCTACAAATTCAAACTTTCTGAAATAAAATAGGGTCAATATTAATAATAGGGTCAATATTTTATTTCCAATCCATTCCTTTTTCAACTTTGCAATGTATATAGTAGTCTGTCTATGTTTTTAAGTGTAAGTGAAAATGTTCAACAGACCATCTTAGTTGTTCTGTGTGCCAGGGCCCCCAGCAGTTAGTGCAAGGTGTCGGAGGCAGTCTCTGGAGCTCCCCCTATTGGTACTGGCCAGTATTAGCACACAGCCTCAAGACTGTCCAGTTGGAGCTCCAACTGCTTATGAAAAATGTAGTAGACTCCAGCTAACGTGAGAATGCAAGGATCCTTACGACCACATTAATGTTTGCTGAAAGCAAGAACCTCTTCATGGTTGTAATGTCATTGTTGAATGCGAGGAATAGTTTACAGAATTGAGGTACTTACAGGGTCCCACAGAATGTACTAAGAGTGATGAAACAATGTCATTTGTCAGACCCTCTGTCAATCATCAATCATGCAAAGACGCTCCCAATTGATCCAAAACAGCAAAGCAGCGCTTCAAAATATGCCTGAAACTGGAATACTTTATGTTTAATGTGCTTATGAAAATCTCCAATAACCCATAATACCTACAATGTCTAATTAAATGGGTGAAAGTGATGTTCACTGAGGTAGGTACAGATCACTTACACTCTTTCTCAGAAAAGCACCACAAACTCAGCGGCTCATAAGTCAGCAACAGGAAGTTGAAGCCTGTAATTATTAACCCATGTCATTACAGCACTTGTGACTTTGTCCCATTCTGACACATGCAGCACTGTCGCCTCTTATTCTTTCTTTTTCCATGTTGTAACCAACAGAAAGGATAAACTGCTTCTTTTTCTGCCTCAGATATGGATGAGAAAGCAGACAAGCTGAAGCTACGCTGCGAAGTGGGACTGTTGGGAGGTATCTCACTCATTGCTGGTACCATGATTGGCTCAGGAATATTTATGTCTCCCCAGTTGGTGCTTCTAAACATCGGGAGTCCCGGTGCCAGCCTTGTCATCTGGGCATGCAGTGGACTACTTGCTATGCTGGCATCACTCAGCTATGCAGAACTGGGCACTATCATACGGGAGTCAGGCGGAGAATACATCTATATCCTGCGTACAGCAGGTCAACCCATTGCTTTTCTTTTCATCTTTACCTCTGTGGTGGTAGTGCGTCCTGCTAGCTTGGCAGGAGTATCACTGAGCTTTGCACTGAATGCGGTGGCCCCCTTCTACCAGGACTGTCCTCCACCTGACCAAGTAGTGAAGTGTGTGGCTGCTGCAGGCATACTGCTGTTGGCTGTGGTGAACTGCCTGGATGTGCGCTCTGCCATGAAGGTCATGGTCTTCTTTATGGCAGCTAAGGTGCTAAGCCTAGCCGTTATTGTGATTGGAGGTATTGTGCTACTTGTCAAAGGGAATACACTCAACCTTGAGAACTCATTCAAAGGGACAAATCTGGATATCAGTTCCATTGGTTTGGCTTTTTTTCAGTGCCTATGGTCCTATGATGGCTGGAACAATTTGAATTACGTGACAGAAGAGCTGAAACAACCACAGGTATAGTTAAGTCTAAGTTTGCAGTGGAAAAGCTAGTGCTGACGTTAACTTTGAGTGCCTCTGTTCATGCCTGTTTTTAATGCTTCTACTATGATTCAGATTTAGCTGATATACATACCTAAAATACATGTGTGGAGCTGTCTCCTTCAGAAGATATAACTATCTCTTTGTAAGTCTATATAACAATCATAAGGTTAAGGTATTTGGCAGCTACTTCTAAACAAGGTATATTTAAAAAAAAAGTAGACCATTAACAATAACAAAAATGTATGTCTAATTCACACATGTATGATTAGATACTACTACTACTACTACTACTACAACTACTACTACTACAGATCATAATAATAATACAAATATTCTTTGTAGGCTCATATAACAAAAAAATGAACATGAAAGATGAGTGTTGAAGAGGTCAGTAACAGTTTGGAAAGTACATTTTTTATCAAGAGCTTTGATGGCATTTGATATTTTTTATGATTCTTTTTAGGTTAATCTACCGAGAGCTGTGATGATTGCCATTCCCATGGTAACAATACTGTATTTGCTGGTTAATGTGAGTTACTTGGCATACCTGACACCACGGGAGATGATTTCATCAACTGCCGTTGCAGTGACATGGGGGTGAACAAATGTCCATTTTCATTGTTTTGATGTTGAAAAAAAATGTGTAATTGATGTAATGGATTAATAAATCTCATACTGTATGGTAATCTACCATATTATGGTAAAGTACAACTGCAAAAGAAATAGTTGAACACATTAACCCTTCAGCAGGTGATGTCACACGTGTGTGTTTAGAATGTTGTAGAATATCATGAAATACAACGTGGAATTTTAGAATCTGACATTGTTGATGAACACATTCTTTTATTAGAATCTGACATTGTTGATGAACACATTCTTTTATTAGAATCTGACATTGTTGATGAACACATTCTTTTATTAGAATCTGACATTGTTGATGAACACATTCTTTTATTAGAATCTCACATTGTTGATGAACACATTCTTTTATTAGAATCTGACATTGTTGATGAACACATTCTTTTATTAGAATCTGACATTGTTGATGAACACATTCTTTTATTAGAATCTGACATTGTTGATGAACACATTCTTTTATTAGAATGGTCAACACTCCCCTGATGAAGAGTTAAAGACAGTAGAGCATATGATTGTCAAGTAGTCATTAGAGTGGCAGTTATCCCTGAAGATCACAGTCAAATTCAAGAATGAAACGTATAAACTTGCACAAAAGCACACAATTCAGTCTAAAGATCTAAATGAACGACTAGTGAATAGTTTGCTCACGCTACAATGTGACTGCAGGACTTGAGACATTCTGATTCCTACATTAAAAGCCCTTTGTGTGATTCCAGGAATAAAGTCCTGGGAGGCTGGGGATGGTTGATGTCTGTGGCAGCAGCACTCTCTGCCTTTGGATCTCTGAACGGAACATTCTTCAGTGGGGGGCGGGTGTGCTTCGTGGCTGCCAGAGAAGGGCATATGGTGAGAAGAACTGAAATCAAACCAAACGTCTCCCAAACTGGGGCAATTGCACTGCCAGTTATCATTTAGCTAGCTATGCCGAGCTTCAGAACTGTAGTACTTAAACCGGAAGTTTTAACACCCATACCATGATTCAAGAATGCCAGTTAAAGGCGCAGTTAAAGGTTTGATCAACGTTCCAATGGAACATCCTGAATCTTTTGACAATACATCTGCAAGTGATGCAGCGCCTCAAGTCTGAATGTCCGTCAACACTTGGGTCAAAAACGTTGCATTGCGATGCATTGCTCGTTGACGCTTGCTGCTAGTTAAGACAATCTTTTTTATTTAAATGAGAGCAATTGTCTTTTGTCGTTGGCACACACTTGTGTAGCTGGCACTTTGGACATGTCATAGTCCTCTAGCTGTCCGTTTAGTGTTTACATTAAAACAAACTCTTATTCATACATACTGTATCTAGCACAGTGGTTGGAATGTATGTTTATTTTTAGACTTTACTGGGCAAGCACCCATTGACCTCCCTGAACTCTATTCCCTGATCTTTTCATCTAAATCAATGAGCCTACTAGACCCTATCCCCACAAAACTACTTAAACATGCACTAACCTTATTAAGTGAGACACTACTTAAAGAAATGAACAATTCACTAATTTCAGGATATGTTCCACAATCATTCAAAACAACTGGGGATGACACTATCTATCAACACTCAATGGCATCTCATTAACATCCAACACTAGTATCAAAAATCTTGGTGTACTTATCAACTAAGACTTGACTTGACTCACACATAAAACAGATCTTCACTTGACTCACACATAAAACAGATCTCAAAGACGTCATGTTTTTCATCTACACAATATTATCAAAATCAAAAAGGTCTTATCCCTCCAAGATGCAGAAAAACGAATCCACACTTTTATTATGTGCCACCTAGATGCAATGCTCTCCTGTCCGGATGTAGCAACAAGTCCTTAAAGAGCCTCCAGCTTATACAGAACGCTGCTGCTCGCACACACACACACACACACACACACACACACACACACACACACACACACACACACACACACAGGTACTCCTTAAAGAGCCTCCAGCTTATACAGAACGCTGCTGCTCGCACACTCACTAGAACTAAAGAATATGAACATATCTCATCTGTACTTGTCTCTCTGTATTGGCTCCCTGTCAAAAGAATAACCCTAAACGGCTTAGCTCCAAATTACCTTAAGGAATTAGTTTCCCCTATTGCCCACCAACACCACTTCGTCCCCGAGTGCAGGTATCCTTGTAATTCCAAAAATCTCAAAAAGCACAGCAGAGCCTTCAACAACAAGCCCCCCTCCTGTGGAATAATGTTCCTGCTTCCAACCAAGATACAGACACATTTGCCATATCCAAATCGAGATTAAAGACATTCCTCTTTAGTGCATCCTACAGTCAGTCGGCATGCCATGCCAGACTATTATTTTAGGGCCTATATATTAATACAATCAACATCGTATCAACCCAACAAATGTAAGATTTCTTTGTAAGTAGAGAATATAATTGTTTCACTTAGAGTGACCAGACCACATGGGAAAATAAATGCATACTAGCCATCTGTAGTGGATGTAATATTAGTCTAATTATGGAAACAAATAGATCTTATCTCTCCATAAACCATCATAACACCAAGTTTAAGTTTCTACACACAACAAGTGACCTCTATGACGTGACTTCTTCCGCAACATGCAAGTTTAAACCCACTTTAAACTCTCAACCACAGCTAAGCTAATGACAGAGCAATTGCTCCACTATATTTAAAACGATTTTGTAACAGACTTCTTTTCTTCTAGCCAGACATCCTGGCCATGGCACATGTGGATCGTCTCACACCTTCTCCAGCTCTCATCTTCACCACTGCCATCGCTCTCATTGTGCTGATTCCTGGGGACTTCCAGAGCATTGTCAACTTCTTCAGGTATCTTACAGCTAGTACACTTGTTTACTATGGAAGTTAGAAAAAAAAATCATGTACGGTCACCTTTAGGAAAACCAGAGATAAAAAGCTTAAGTCTGCTAAAAACACACTTGCTTTATATTTAGAACATGCCCTTTATATACTAGATATTTTATGCTAATGCCAGAACTGTTGCCATCATATGAGGAGAAAATAAATGCATGTATAGATTAATGCAAACATACTGTACATGTATTTTATGTGATACATTTTTTGATCAAGACAAGATGATTTCTACAGAGCTGCAGGGGGCAAACACAAAGCTCTGCATGTTTGTGGCTATTTCTAAAGACCAGCTGCCCTGTAATCTACCTCACAGAACACAAGTTATTATGGCATGAAACAAGTACCCAGGGGAAGGGACGTGGGTGAGAAAGGGACGCTCACAGACCTGATACATGCCAGCGAAGCGAAGTTCTCTATTTCATTCATTTCTGTTGGAGGCAGGATTGGGCGAAGCGAACGAAAAACTTTAGGAAAAGTTTAAGAATATGCAAATAAGGAGGGAATTTCGCCAATCAGATTGCTTTAAAAATTCGTCGTCATATCACGCCATATTTGACCTTGTTGTAATTTTCCGATCTAAAAAAAATGGAGGAGAAACTAATCATTGCAGTTTCCGGTCATCCTGTGCTGTAAGATACATCTTTGCACGTCTACAGAGATGTTTTAAAAAAACAAGACGTGGATGGCTGTGTCAGAGATCGGTGGCATTTCTGGTGGCATTCCCTGAAAGACAGCCAAATAGCCACCACCAAAAGTGTGCCACCATCTAAAAGGGCAGAACTGAAATTCAATGTTCTCAGGATGGTGGTTGAGCCTGAGAGGGAGGAGGAACTGTACCATAACCAATACAAATTTGTAGGCAGGTTTTGCCACGTTGTCAATACGTTGTCATTACGTTTCAAAGTGTTTTAGACATAATATCTGCCTCTTGGGTTCTTAAGCCTACTACTGTATGTGTCAGCGTTGTCATACTCCAGCAGTATGGATCTGTGCAGAGCGATACATGCTAACTTTAGAATATTATCATATTATCACATTATTATTATTATTGCTATTATTACTAGACATTGTTGGCTTAAAGTACTTTCAAACAGTAAGAAGGAGGGTGAAAACAACACATTGCTTGCAGATATCTGCTTTTAAATGCTCAATATGGGTGGCTCTTAAAAGAGCCGTTGATTTATGAAGCCACTGACTACATCACATGGCGTTGCCAAGGCACAGCACCCTCTGTGTTCAAATATGTGGAGAATTTCTCCCTGCAGTGGATGGCTTCTCGGGCAGCATTGTTGCTACGGGTTCTGGGAGCGTCCGGCAGTGCAGCTGAATCCTCTTCCCGTGTAGGACTGAATGCTGGGATATGGTCCTGCTGGACATCCTGATGTAATTGTGGAGGACACAGGTGGCCTTCATACATGCCTCCGCCTTTTCTGGACCAACAGCGATGACATTTCGCTTCGCTGGCATGTACCGGTACCATTAGGAGTCCAAATCTGAACTAGGTTGATGGTTTCTATTGGCTGCAAACCTGGTTTAGGGTAAGAGAAGGACTGGGGGTGTGGTACATTTATTTCATAAGTTGAGTACTTGTACATCAGAATATTTGTGAAATAGAGGATGTGCACTTGAAGCATATGCACTCGCAGATAGAGAGATGTGAGAACTTGTCAAAAACATGCAATTGTAAGATTAGATCTGCACATTGCACTACAAACTTCTCAAATAATAAAATTCCCAAATTTTCACTAACACAGGTATGGTCCCTCAAATCAGAAGTTTAAATTGCCTTCTATTTTGGAAATGCTCTCAAGTTATGAAACAAAGAGATCCGTTTTGCCTTGAATTTTGATTTAAAGATTCAGGTCACTTTATATTCTTTATCATAGAAATGTGGTACTAGCAATAACATAAACCTCTTGTCTTTTCTAGCCAATGAATGAGTTCAAGTTCAGTCAGAAAAATCTAAAGGGACCAGCTGATTTCTTAAGCACTATTAAGGGGCAATTATGTTCTCTATACCCACAACACTACCTTGTGCAATTAGTGGCATAGAATGGAAAACAGTATTTACCTTAGCATAGTTAAATAGGGAGAGTTACCTTAGCATAGTTAAATAAAAAGAGTTACCTTAGCATAGGTAAATAAGAAGAGCTCCCTTAGCATAGTTAAATAAGGAGAGTTACCTTAGCATAGTTAAATAAGGAGAGTTACCTTAGCATAGTTAAATAAGAACCCCAGAAGCTTCGGTCCATTAATGTGTGCAGCAATATTTTCTAATGTCTTGCAATGCTCTGCCAGGACCAGTCTTTTGTTGCAGAACATCTGAGCCAATGACATTAAGATACTTTTAAGTTATTTGAGGCCAAAAACGTCCAAATATTCAAATATCAAAGTCAAATATTGCTGTAAAAAAAATTGCAGTCATTTTGAGGTTTCTTAATTGTGATTTCCAGTGTGAATTATCCAAAAACTGCCATTAAATTGCAACGATTATATATCTGTCAGGTTTTTTCCATTTAATCACTGATCATCGTTGACAGTGACCTTTAAAAGGACTTCTGGTTATTAAGATATGTAGGCTAGCAGATTACTGGCACATTCACATACAGTACCCTCCACAATTTTTGGCACCCCTTTTTAATTATTGGCCTTATGGTAGGTGGCATTTTCAGGTGAGTAGCTATTTTTATAGCCAATCCCTGACTAATGAAGGTCAACACGCATTTCTATTACTGAAACAGAAAGCCATGGATTGCTGCTTGGAAGTTCCAAAACACTTGGATCAACTTAAAAAAGTAAAATATAAATGAAAAAGAAATGCTTCAGTTAAACTTATAGTTTATAAGAATTTCTATAGGTGCCAATAATTGCGGCACATGTGAAGGCTATCAAGGCCTCAAAAACAGAAAAATGTCCACTGTTCAGCCTTTTTATGAAGTTAGAAGTTTATTTGAGTTCCAGTGCAACATTAGCCAAGAGAACATTATCCAAGATAATCCTAATGAGTTACATAACAAACAGAAAACAGACACATGAATGTTATTGAAATTAGGGCCCTGAGGTTATACAGTACGTGTGAATTAGGGCCCTTAGGTTACAGTACTGAGGTTACAGTACGTGTGAATTAGGGCCCTTAGGTTACACTACTGAGGTTACAGTACGTGTGAATTAGGGCCCTTAGGTTACACTACTGAGGTTACAGTACGTGTGAATTAGGGCCCTTAGGTTACACTACTGAGGTTACAGTACGTGTGAATTAGGGCCCTGAGGTTATACAGTACGTGTGAATTAGGGCCCTTAGGTTACACTACTGAGGTTACAGTACGTGTGAATTAGGGCCCTGAGGTTACACTACTGAGGTTACAGTACGTGTGAATTAGGGCCCTGAGGTTATACAGTACGTGTGAATTAGGGCCCTTAGGTTACAGTATGTGTGAATTAGGATTAGGGCCCTGATGTTATACAGTATGTGTGAATTAGGGCCCTAAGGTTACAGTACGTGTGAATTAGAGCCCTGAGGTTACAGTATGTGTGAATTAGGGCCCTGAGCCCTGAGGTTACAGTATGTGTGAATTAGGGCCCTGACGTTACAGTATTAGAGCCCTGAGGCTACAGTACGTGTGAATTGCATCAGTTTTACCCTTCTCTCCTTGTTTGTATTTAGGTTCAAATTTGGAAAATGCTATAATGAAAATATATATATGAATAATGAATAATGTCCATGGAACCAATGACTGAGTGGATTAAAGGGGTCCGCCATTATAATCCAATACACTTTTTTTGTCAAACTCAGCTAATTGATCCTCACAGGCCTCTAGCTGTTCAGTGTGTTCATATGTGTGTTCAAATACAGTCCTGGTACTGTCAATGGGAAACACACACATAGTGACTCAGATTGAAGCATAAACAATTCCAAACCTCAACATGTTGCTTCAGAAGGGAGGGGTGTAATTCCATTGGCCGTTAAACTGAAATACCAACAACCTTTTACCAGAATCATGGACTCAAATCATTAAGTGAGTGGGTCAAAATGGACCCTAAACCCCTAGATTCTGCTTAGTAGCCATACATAAGTGAGAGGTTCCACCATTTTGTATGAATCTTCATCGATGCTATTACAAAAGCAATAACAAACAAGAAACATGTAATATATCTTAAATATTTACGTCAGCATTTTACAGCATTTTGGCAAGAAACCAGTGCCTCTCATGTATTATTGTAAACAGTGTTGTGCATGAACGCGTTCATTTTTATGAGAACGATGAACTGAACGCAACTTCATGACAAATAATGAATTTGAACGGTGAACACGTTCATATTATCTGAGGTCCAGCGCCACTGAGGTCTAGCTAAAACATTACGGAATGTTTTCCTTCTAGTGAGGAAAGACGCTGTCTAAATTGAATGCTTGTACCATGTCGTTGCTCAGTACCTGTTAAAAAGGCCATAGTAATTATTTGTTAAATTGCCCAGACAGACCATGTTTCGGTAAATTACCATATTTGGTAATTGCGTTGGTCATGTGACTCCACTTCTCACGGTGTACCCTAGGCGTACAATGTACAAATAGGAGTGTTACAGGGTTTACCTATGCTAACTTTTGAGCGGTCTTTCATTTTGTGTACATGCCCTTGTTGATCTGAGATTAAGCCAGTAGCATATCATTGCTGAAGAGCAAGTTATTATTATTAGTTCCCTGTATAATTCATTATTTAAATGGTACTACATACTAATTAAAAAAAATTAAAATGAACTGAACTATGAATTAGTTAAGAATTTAAATGGTGAACTATGAACGTGAACGATTCATGTTTACTTGTATGAACTGAACTTTGAACTAGTTCATGAGAGGTGTGAACGTGCACAACACTGATTGTAAAATGTTAGTCTCATGGAAAAGGACAGATGATGTGACACTGAAACATAATTTAAAATCACTGAAACTGGAACTGCTGAGTCTTTTACACTGAATTGGATGCCTCCTCAGGAAACTACTTTATTCAGCGAGAGCACGTGGTGTTTACTGGCATTTCTCCTTGCATGTCAGCTTGGCTTGGTTCTTGATGTTTGACCTAGGTATTAAATGCAATTCTTAATAGCTCAACTTTTGTTTAGTTTTACAGCATGGTTCTTTTATGCGATAACCCTGTGTGGTCTCCTGTATCTGAAGACCAAGAGGGCTGATCTCCCACGGGCTTATAAAGTAGGTGACAAAAGTTTTGGACACATTTCCAAACATTTTCTCATTTTTGGGGCTGACACAATTTAATTTCATGTGCAACTATACACGGTGCTGAGCAGATCTGTTATATACATTTATATAAATTAAATAGTTTCAGTCTTTCAGCAAAATGTTGGGGGTCTGTACAACATTTCTCTCAATCTCTGAATTGGCTAAATGTATAAGCCAGTCCACAAATATGAAGTGCCCTAGTTTGAGAGCCAAAATGGCTGCCACTGATGCATGTGCACTGATGCACAAAAAAAGAGACGCATGTATGTATAAAAATGTCAATATGTAAAGGTGTGGTCAAAGGCACTATGTATATATAAATATGTAAATATGTACAGTATACTATGTATATATAGTATATTGTATAGTATGTACACGTATATAAATATGTAAATATGTAAAGGTGTGGTTAAAGGCACTAAGTGGTTAAAGCTGAGACGGTGCAGATTGCATTTCGTTTTGAAAGGAATCGCTCAGCAAATGCAGGTTACTCTTCTTAGTTTCACTCCTTTCTTCAATAGGATACGTACTGTGTGTTTACTGCAACAGTATGTTAGGTTTGTCTCGGGTTTGATCCTTTACATAATGGCTTTTTTATTTAGAATTCTTCTGGGAACAAACTGTAGGCTATTTAATGCCTGATGCGTCCAGAACCCCAGCAGAACTAAACACCTCTCGGGGATCCCCAGAGATAGTGCTCAGGTTGGGAAAGAAACCTGAAGCATAAAACGCAATGCCTTTACTTACAGCATTTCTGCCTTAGTGTAATTACAATACAATAATAGACTAATTAGACAACCTCTTCCCACGCGCTTAAGTCCTTAAAGGGGTTTAACCTTTTAAAACCATAATACAGATTTGCTCCTGCAATTCTAATTTATTGGCACATTATACTTACATATTTCTGAATTATCAGATAAGATCTTTTTAATGATATGACATTTATTTTATTGTTAATTTTATTGTTTTGGCGCTATATATATAACATTGAATTGAATTGAATTGAATTGAATTGAATTTACCGACTATTGTAATGACATTGTTTTGCAGAACATTTCTGAACCGCAAGAATAGTGCATAAAGGTTTTAATTTTACAGTATTTTCTTTTTAATATAATGGACCTATTTTAAGCATTTACATTATATACATAATATGATTAACAATCTGTTCTTGGCCAAATCTACATATATTTATTTGCTGAAGTGTCAGGTGAAAGCCCAGGCTATAAACACGCTCATGACGGAGCAAAAGAAAATCTCTTGACCGTTCCACCAAGCGATATAATTTAATTCAATTCAATTCAATTTATTTTACATAGCGCCAAAACAATAAAATTGTCTCAAGGCGCTTTACAGAGCCCAGTGCCTAGACCCCCTTAGAGCAAGCCTGTTAATCAGGAAGAACCGTGGCACATAAGGGGGGACCCATCTGCTTGAGGTCGGCTGGTAGGAGATAGGAAAGGGGGGGTGGCAGAAGGGGAAGGGAGTGATATAGTATACCATGAAAAAGATATGTAATCATATGCCCTGCCAATCAAATTTGAAGGTGTGGCCTATAATGACTCTTTGGCCAATAATTTGTCATGTAATGTTCAAATGCAACCAAACTTAACTGGACACCCTCCATAACTAGCACAACATTTGGATGCAGGGCAAATTGAGTGAATAGGGGGCACTACAATTAATATATGGCAATATCTCAAAAGACATCATTCAAAATATGAAATTTGGTAAACTTATACTTGACCCCATTTTCTCACATTTCCTAAAGTGCAATGTCCACTTTCTACTGTTGAAGCTGTCAAATTCTTTGACGTTTTAGCACTCGGATTGTTTGGCACATACTGCTTGGGCCCTGCTATATATATTCTTATGATTATTATGAGTATTATTATTATGAGTATTATTATTATGATGATGATTATTATTATTATTATGATAATTATTGTGTGCAAAACATAACACATATGTATGTGCTTAAGCGTAAACGATCTTAATATGTGCTTTCTTTATTCTTTACGTGAACCCTATGAGTAACCTGTGCATAAACATGCTATACGACTAACTTTGACTTGCTTCTCCCTTTAGGTTCCCATCCTGATTCCCATCCTAGTCATTATGGCCGCCGTCTTCCTAGTCATTGCACCCATCATCGACGATCCCCAGATTGAGTATTTGTACGTCACACTTTTCATCTTAAGCGGTATCATTGTCTATGTGCCCTTCATCCATTTCCAGCTTTTCCCTGGACTGCTGAACAGGATGACCGTTTTCCTCCAACTTTTTCTTGAGGTCGCCCCAGCTGAAAAAAACTTGTAATGAAGAAAACCAAAGGCCTGCAAACAATGAGTGGACTATCTTGTAATGACAGGGCAGCAGGTTCTGGAACATGAGAGACACTTGAAGGATTTTTGTGCAAAATTTTCAGATGATCATCAGAATGGCTAAGAAGCTAGCTGGAATTGTTTTAAGCTATCACCTATTAAACACTTGTGATTTAGAGAAAGCTGACATCAACAGAGGTTATGTCAGCGGACTCTACACAAAAACACAACATGACTTCCAAAGCTAATAACAACTATCAGAAAGGACTAACTACTGCAATGCCCTCCTGTCTCCCGGATGTAGCAGTAACTCAATAAAGAGCCTCTAACTTACACAGTACACTGCTGCTTGTACACTTACTACAACTAAAAATCTCACCTGTACTTGCCTCTCTGCACTGGCTCCCTGTCAAAAGTAGAATTGATTTCAGAGTACTCCTGCTAACATACAAAGCCCTAAATGTTTTAGCTCCAAATGACCTCAATTGACCTTAATTGTCCCCTACTGCCCACCAAGACCCCTTTGTTCCCACAGTGCAGGTTTTCTTGTAATTCCAAAAGTATCAAAAAGCACAACAGGATGCAAAGCCTTTTGCTATCGTCTTGTGAATTAATATTCCTATCTCCATCGGAGAAGCGGACACCCTTTCCATCTTTAAATTACAACTAAAACATTCCTCTGAAGTGCATCCGATAGTTAGGAATAATGTATCAAGATCCGGCACCTGTCGCAATATACTTCACATACTCCATGCCGGGGAACCTCTCTTCCTACCTCTTCTTCTCTCTATATACCATATTGTTCTAGTAAGTCTGAGGTGACAGTGGTTGTGGGGTGACAGTGGTTCAAGAGGAAGAGGAGTTCAGCAATCGGAAGGTTTCTAGTTCAATCCCAACTCCTCCTGACCTTGTGTCGAAGTGTCCCTTAGCATGACACTATACCCATACTAATGAAACGGCCACATTTATTTTCGTTCTCTGTGGATTATCTTTTTTAATTTAGTTTTTAAAGATTTGTTTTGGGGCTTTTTGCCTTTAATCGATAGGGCAGTGAAGGTTTGGACAGGAAATGAGATGGACAGAAGAGGTGGGGAGTGGGATCGGGAAAGGACAAAAGGGGCGGATTCAAACCCGTGTCCCCGTGGGCGTTCAAGCCCGTATATGGTCGAGGCTACTGCTTGCGCCACAGTGCCCCCCCTCTGTGGATTCTTAAAGTGTATTCCAATGTTCTCAACCTAATCCGGTTTGGTAATCTTGGGGGGCTACAGGCAAGATGCAAATTGCAAGATTTAAATTCCACAGCATTTTGTGGCTGCCATCACTGCGACACAGCACAAATCTTGTCGGATAATGTGATCTAAAACTGACAGTTGAGATTTAGAAAGATTGATTGAGGTTAAACAGCTCAAACCCGGACAGGACAAGGTCAAGACAATCCATTTGTTTTTTTATAAGTAGTGGAAAACACTACTACATCCTCCAGGTATGCCAAAGGGGACTGATGCCCCTGCTCCCCTAGGATGTGTTTCATTCATTGTTGGAAAGTCCCAGTGTGTTTCCACAGCTAAAAGCTACACGGTGGTCATTAAGAACAAACAGTGAGGAAAATCCTGTCTTCTGCCAGTCCCTCTCAGCCATCTCCACCTGATTGGAGCCGCTGGCCAGAAGAGTCCTCCATCCGTTGGAGAGGGAAAGAGCCCTTTCTAATTTTGTGATAACAGTGTAAGCACCATTTTGGACAATTATGTCTCCAGGTATCATATTGGCAGTAGTTGCGTGGTGTCATGGTTTGTTAGAGTGCACTGCACATCCCTGCATCTCAGACCTACAAATGTTAGATCATGGCACAATTCGTTTTTTCATCAAACGGAGAAAAACGAATCAATTTAGGAAAGAAAGATCACTCGATTTTCATTTTAAATTTCAGCTTCTAATCTCCAGACAAATGCCTAGCCCAGTCTTCACCATTCAGTCCGCTCTTCATCAGAGATTAAGGTGCCCCAGCCATTCAACCCATTCATTTAGGATAGGAGCTGCCCAACAACACAAACAGCAGTCTATCAAGGAGCAAATAAAAGTGATTGGCCATTCCAATCTTCCATCTGTTCTGATCTGTCAGATCTCCAACTCGCCCACCAAGCACTGATTTCAGTGTGGATTTCCTCTTAAGTTAGCTGCTTCAGATGCAAGCTCTCTAGGGATGTCAGCACATGGCATCTCTGCTATAGCCATCCCATAAACAGCTATCAAGCCAAATATGCTTATGTTGGTACACCTGGAATTCGTCCATTGTGTGGTTTAATCAGGAACTTGGTGAATGGTCAACTTCTCTCCCCGCACTCTGAAGAGAGCGCACGCTTCTCTCCGCCTCCACATACATTGGACTTAAGATAGCCACACACGAGAAGGGAACACTTCAACTTCACGCTCCACACATGCTCATTCTTTGTTCATCTCACATGTATGTTCACAACCGTGCACACACATGCACGCAGAACAACGCAGACCGAACCAAGGAACTCAATTCTTTCTGGCACACACCAGACACACACACACTCCCTCTCTATCACACACACACTCACCTGTAGTTCATTTGTTAGATACATTTAGTGAGATTACATATTGTGTGTTTAATTTCTGATCATTTTGTGAATAAATGCTAGATTGTATATGCTGGGCTATTTAATGTTGCACAAGAATGAATGCTGCCAACTTCTTCTAATCAGAACTCATAAGACCTTCAACCTTCACTCGCTATTAATGAGGTAACTTTGGATGTAGTTATTAATTTAATTATTAATCAGGGTTCCAAATTGACAGTTTAATATATTTTATGACTTTTATTAATATATTAATAAGACTAAATATAGATTTGTGACTGATCTTTATTTTGACCACTGTGGCACAACCCTTTGTGTTCAACTTAATTGATTTGCTGTTTAATGGTTGATGCCTGCCCAATTGGGTCAGATCACCAACATATTATTGGTGCTGTTGCCAGGGGGGGGGGCACACCCTATAGGTGATGGCAGGAAGGGGAGACAGTGGGGTGGAGGGGTTCACCTATGGGGGGGGGGTTGGGGGGGTGATAACAGAGGACAAAGGGTGATAGCAGAAAGGCAAACTAGCGAACACTAGGTTCTGTCTTCTCTCTTCTTTGGCCTGCCACATACGTGGGTACGTAAGTGTCATTACTGGAGATGGAAGCTTAATGACCAGATCCCAGTTTGCTATCCACTTGCATGCATCTGCCTGCACTGTGGTCTACCACAGCCACTACACAACTAGGCACAGCAACCACAGCATCCTCATTAAAGTATATGGGATGTCAGTCTTGTGGAGATAGGTAGTGCTAGCTCCATTCAGGAATCAAGATGTTTACCTGCACACAAAGCTGTGAGCTCTCTAATATGAGGAACTTGCTGTTTATGCAATTAGATATATGGCATATGATACATACCTCTACTCACTCCTTCAAATCAGACCATTGCCTTGCCTATCTGTTCCCTGTCTATCTGCAATAATTATGGAAGCTATACTCATCAAGATCTGAAGTCCAAATCTGCTCATCTCCCCAGAGGACCTCTGATCTCCTCACACCAACCCCCATGCATTGAGTGATATCAGGTATACCAGCATAGCCTGGCCATGGTTTGACCAAGCCATATCCTGCATTCCTTTAACACCTGGTTGCTTGCTCCAGCCTTTGACCTTAACACATAGGACAACACCATTGGACTTGTTTGTGGAAATGGAGGTTATGGTATTTAACCAACCGTCTGAAGAGAATGACCCCCTAACTGTTACACTTTGACTCTCTTACTCTAGCTTTTCCACTTCTCTTCACTCATGCTCTCTGTCTCTCTCTCTCTCTCCTTCATTCCCCCTCTATCTCTCCCCATCTCATCTCTTTATATTATTCCCTCATTCTGGTTGGGTTTCATTTGTCTACATTTGATGCATTAGTTCATCAGGTTTATTTGGCCATTCAAGTGTATTTTGTTGAATTGGCATCCAACCAGTTTATTCAATTGCTATTATTTACTCTTGTACTTATACATCTGGTTTTCATCTTACATTCAGTTTGGTTGATACTTGTAACATTTAAGCTTAACGCTTATTATAGTAATGAACTGTTCATTCATAAACCATCCATTTAACTCCTTGTGTGCCATACCATTATTGTGCCAATAGCTTATATACTGCTTGGTGATATTGGAGGTAATTTAATAGATTCATGATTCATTGTATTTTCTGCAATATTTAACTCTTTTATGCATTCGTCCCATTAAGTTCAGACATACTTCAGCCTTCCAACCTGGTGTTTTTCCGTTGATTTTTGACTGTCTTGAAAGTCCATTTGTACAGCTACATCAATACAACTTTTATTCTACATTCTAACTTTTATTTATCCTTTCCTGTCCAGATTTTCCCAATTGTAGTGTCAAGTTGTTAATGTTGAGAGCTCTTTGATGTTACTTTTGACCATTTTATCTTATGTTACAATATGCATTTAATACAACCGTAGAAAGCTCATTACCTCAGAAGCAGGCCAAAATAATATATTGTGTTGTGCAAACTTCTCTCAGTCACTCTAAATAAAACCTTTCCCATTTTTTACAACGTACAGAAATCAAAATAAGAACCATTCCTAAGGACCATAAACCTGGTAAGCATCTTTCTCTAAAAAGAGAAGTGTGTGTATGCCCCAGGCTTGTGTCATAGTAAGCTATAATGCAACACAGGGTATAGCCTATGCATTCATGAATCATTCAATTGCATGATGCATTCAGTGGAAGCCTGTTTCATGTATTTTACAGGTGTCCTCCTGAGATTTAAAAGTTTGCATACTGGAAAGTTTTTCTTACTGATGTACACTTTGGGGAATGAAGGAATCTTTGCCTAATTCATTGATGTCATTTTCACAGATGCCTGGTACGACAAACAAATAAAACTAAATTGTATAATAGCATACCATTTACTTTTAAACACGCTTTTCAATGACTTGTTAAATAGCATTGGCAGTTTAATATACTTAAAGATGTGGTCTCTCACCACACCATGTAGGTCTCTCTATGATTAGTGACTGCTGAATATATGAAGTTATGTTATACATGGTATATCTATTATGTTCAAAAATACAATAGGCAATGGTCTAAATAACTCACATAAATGTGATTGTCAGGTACCAGATTCATTGCCTGATGACCCTACCCAAGAAAATACCTAATTTGCATTCATACCTATTAATTCTGTTCAACTAAGATTTAATGTGGTGATCAGAATACAATATAACCAATAACTGTATCTTAACTTCATAATTTCATGAAACAATACAATTCATTTAGTCCATTTTATTTTGCATAATGAACTGTCAATACAATTCAGTGGACTTTGTAAACTTTTAGGATGCCCACTATGTGCAATGCAAAATAACAGAGTAACATCCTAATAACACAGGTTTTCAGAGCCGTTAAAAAAACAAACAAACAAAAATAAAAAAAAAACGTGACAGAGTTTATGTTGCGTTCCTCAGTACGTTACCTTAAGACAGTATAGGCTAATACCATTTAAAACAATAGGGCTCATAGCATTAGGAACATTTCCCCGTGGTTAAGAATAATCCAATGTCTACTCAGTGCAATCAAAACAATTAAACTTCAATTCGGTCCCCTTCAGTAATGAATGATGTCCACCTATCCATTAAACGGCGACGTGGGTGGTTGAAACACACAAAGGCATTGAAGCAGTAACATCTGATATCATGACATTTATGAATGTTTAGGAAATATGTTGAAGTATGGAGACAAACTATGTCAAAACAAAACGGAAACGGAACGGAAATGTTATGACATGCTGACAATTTCTCATGTCACAAATACTGAACAGGCTGACACTGTGAGTAGTTAATCTGAGAACATGCACAAATGATTAATTTGACCAAGAGAGGCCTTCGCCTTCCACTCTCATAAACTCTGATAACAGTGTCCTGTTCTGTTCTGTGTGTCCGATCCTTGGATGCTCCTGCTGGCAAAGAATCCTACTGCATCCCGGTGAATATCCTTCTTTCTGAGTATGGTTGTAGAATGGTGATAACTCACAAGATTAGTAACTGTTGTTGACTCCTCTCATGCACCAATCCCATTGGTACACTTGGTTTAAACTCTGTGTCACATCACTCCATACTCTCTCTCATAATGATCACCAATTTCAGCAACTGGGACATGGAGTGCAGTTTAAACAGCGAGTCCTCCATCCCAAATGAAAGACAACAGACTGACTCTCACCACGAAAAGCTTTCTTTGTCTGGCTCTTTACCTTCCTTTTGTCTAGCAAGTTTTGATTGCTAAATTCATATCAATTTGCAGCATTCCACACAGCCACTAGAAGGTCTTGACCTTTTCTGCAAAGCAGCGCGAGTTGCTGTTTCGAACACCTCCCGTACCCCCTCCTTCGTTTTAGCCGAACACTCCAAGTAATCATACGCTCCGATGCGCACAGCCATGGCCCTCCCATCTTCTGTCTTCACCGGCTCTTGTTTCATCCGCGCTAGCTCATTCCTGACGTTCTCGTCATTTCGCAAGTCCTTCTTGTTGGCCACTAAAATTATTGGGACATTAGGACAGAAGTGCTTCACCTCCGGCACCCATTTTTCTGGAATATTCTCCAATGAATCTGGGCTGTCCACTGAGAAGCACATAAGGATTACGTCGGTGTCTGGGTAGGACAGAGGGCGAAGGCGGTCGTAGTCCTCCTGGCCGGCTGTGTCCCACAAAGCTAATTCTACTTGCTTGATGTCAACCTCAATATCCGCGACGTAGTTCTCGAACACTGTTGGCACATATACCTCAGGAAATTCATCTTTACTGAACACGATGAGCAGACAAGTCTTTCCACAAGCACCGTCCCCGACCACCACAAGCTTTTTCCGAATAGCAGCCATCTCAGCTTTTACGCCCACCTAGCAAAGAATTTCGGACTGTCCAGGTTACTAATGACAATTTCGCAGTAGTCAATGAGCACAATAAGCGTATCAGACTACACGAAGCTCTCATCAGTCTTTTTTCTAGTAGTAGCCTACCCCAATGGGTACCTCAGCAAATTGTCACTCTATTTTCTTTTTAAAGAGCCCTGTTGCGTTCTTAATATAGCATCCAATAGGAAAAGACACGATGAGGTCACATCATCTACAACATAGGATATGATTGGCTCTACCATGCCATTCCGTGTATAATGAATGGGTACTGGCCAAGAGGACAGTCACAGAGCACAAACTAACTATTCATATTAGCTGCTGCAGCCTCAAACCTCGCGGCAGTCGAAAAGACAGGCGTCCAACTGGAGTTATTCCTTCGTCTTGCAGTCTGAATAACGGACTAACATCTCACTGCATCCTCACTGTCCCTGTTATCAGTGGATACACGGAATAGCTTACAGTTGAAAATCCCCTTTTGTTTTTCATGAAGGTGGGCACGATGAATCACGAAATGAACGGAAAGCAAACAAGTTAGCACTTGGCTACAGCTCACATACAACCAGTGATAGGCATATGTGTGTGCTCTTCTTTTTCTTCTTCCTCTCGTCAGTAGTTAACCCATATTTTTTTTATATTATACTAACACACACACACACACACACACACACTCTTATTTTTAAACTAACTAATTATAAGTCAATTATAAGAAAACACTTTTAATGGCTTAAAAATATATACCTGGCCAAAGACTGTTCCCGAATTGGCATTTGGAACATTGGGGTTTGGCATAGAATATTTAAGCATCCTTTTATTGATGTATGTTCTGTTTTGCTGTTTTTTTTTCTTCTATTTTGGCAAATGATGATGACAACATCATCACCCAGGCTAAGCTTCAAGCTCTGCAGACAGGACAGGAAAAAATCAGTGAGTTGAAATGAGCAGGATCTTGATATAACAGCTGCGGTCATAGCAGAGACAATCCCCAGCAGGATATAGAAGTTGACCAGCAAGCCAGGCAAATGGGTAAGTGAGGCTCCATCCACAAACTTAAGAGTGTGTGATATTTCTACCCTAAGAGAGGAGAAGTTATTGTCCTTACACCAGGGCCGATAAGGCTTATTATATTTATAACCGGCTGGAAGGTGAAGTGAAACAAAAGATTCGATATCATCCTGTGGCTCACCGAAATGATCCAGAGCCCATCTTGGTAGTTCTGAAGGAAATCAGTTGGTGGCCACAGTCACTAACTAAACTGCAGACGCTGTTCTTTTGACTGAGGGCAAAAGCAGAGTGAATTGATACGGAAATGTTCACACACACTCATGGCCATTTAGGAAGAGATCAATTTTCAATCAAGAGATTTTGCACTATGTGACCAATTTGCAGAAAATGTCTATGACATGATATTGTGTAGGGAGCTTAAGGCTGCTATGCTAATTAGACTAAATGTCTATGACATGATATTGTGTAGGGAGCTTAAGGCTGCTATGCTAATTAGACTAAATGTCTATGACATGATATTGTGTAGGGAGCTTAAGGCTGCTATGCTAATTAGACTAAATCGAGTTTCATTTGACTTTGTGAAAGGTGGCTCTGCTCTGGGCCAAGGATGGTGACATCACAGGGGAATGGGGAAAAGAGTTGCTAGCTTCACCTCCATCAGACCCCGTTCTAGCCAACGTTTACGAACATTAAAGAAAGAGCTAGCTCAAATCAGGGCTCTCAAGTTTTGAAGTGAGGCAAGAGTGACATATCCCCCCCCCCCCCTCCCAGCCAAGCCCCCATTCCGCCCGCCCCTCCCCTGCCGTATGCCCACAGACCAGCCCTGCCCCCCCCTCCCCCCATATTATTATTAGTGTTTTGTTGTTGTTAATAATTGATCAGACTTGCAGAAAAGATTTGACACATGGCACTGACAATTCAACCAATTACTAAGTATTTATTCAGATTGGGAGAGAGAGAGAGAATTATGACTTGTGTTGTTTATTGTAGGTGTTTGTTGCTTTTTTGGACTCTTGGAATCTTTTTCGGTGTTGGTTCCCATTATATATGCCATAGTCATAGAATTGGATGTATTAATTAGGAAAAATTGTATTCATGAACATTGTAGTCAACCTTATGCATTTAAATGTACCTTGACCTCTTGCACACTCATCTCTGCAGTCACTGGCAAGTCAAAGTTTTTGACTGCGCTGGTTGACTTCAGTGCCTGCTGTTTGGCCTGATGCCCCTTACTGCCTATGTGCCTTGTCACATCCCGCACACCTGGATGGGCACAGGAGTTCCCTTGGCGGCAGATAGAGCACCAGTAATATGAGCTGGTGCTTCCTACAGTAATAAATGGCCATTTAGAGGTCCATTCACTATTAAAAGAGGTCTTGTAGGTGGCTGCTCCTGGGACTATTCTCCCTTTTGTTCTAGCCATCTCCTCCACTGTTTCTTCCACTATGTCTTCCACTGTCTCCTCCTCTTCCACCTGCACCATCTCCTCCTCCTCCTCCACCTGTACTGTCTCTTCCTCCTCCACCTGTACTGTCTCTTCCTCTTCCACCTGTACTGTCTCTTCTTCTTCCACCTGTACTGTCTCTTCCTCTTCCACCATCTCCTCCTCTAATGTGTTTACGTTCTCTGGGCCTAATCTGGCCTTTTTAGGGGGCTTTCCTCTTTGGGCGAAGGACAGGATGCTTATTTGTTTTTTACCTGACATCTTTGAAAGACAGATGCAATGATTAATGCATCCATGGCCAGGATATTTATAACATGCTAGTATGCCTAATGAGCTCGCGATTCACAACTTCACGTGAAGAAGCCTCGGAATCTGAATAGAATGTTCAAGCAAACACATTTACAAAAAATAATGCCCATAACATCATTGAATATTAAGGGCTGCCTCATATTCGTTCGAATTATAGGCTATATATATTTTTAATAGGCCTACTCGAATTTATTATAGCCTATTAACGAAGTTCGGAGTCAAAGCTATAGTGAAAAGGCAAACTGTGTTGGCTACAAACACTCATTAAAAACTGATGCTAATTATCTGGGAAATATTCTCTAACTGCAGTCAAGTTGTCATTGCTTGTGTCAAACCATTGTGAATTTGTTGTAACATTAAAACAGGAGACGACTTGCTCTTTGTAGAAGACTGATGCTCGGAGCTCCAGTGGTTTCCTCAGGTTAACGAAACTTTCGGAAGATCAGTCGCGCGCAATTCCAGGATGCTTTATTTTCATTGGTTGCTGGATTAAATCTTACCCAGATACAACAGATACAAAAGACACTTTTTTTTTCTGATTGGCTATTTTTTTTTTTTGATTGGCTGATAATTGGCACCTCACGGCAGAACTCCAGGGGATTCGGGGAGACGTGCTTGATTCCTCCATGGTGAGGGCAGCGTGGCCAGGTCATGTTTGTGCGCTGCGGCACATTAAATAGCCTAGATTTTTTTTCAGCGTGAGAAATAAGATGTGTGGCGGGAGTGCGTGATTAAAGACCGAAATGAGTGACTGTCACGCTCAATGCGTGACACTTGAGAGCCCTGTCAAATAGTGTTATGACCAGGAAGTTAGCTAATGTGTAGTATGATGCCAATATTAAATTTGTAAATTTGTAAGTAAATTTGATTAAGCCGTTTCGCATTATGGGGCAAAAGACCATATTAGTTCTAAAGGTTAAGCTCCCTTCAGCACGATGTCTGAAATGACTCAGACAAGAGGCTGATATTACAAAAATAGCACAGCAGCTATAAAAAGTACAGTGTATAGGATTTAGGAGGATCTATTTACAGAAATTGAATATAGTATTCACAGTTATGTTTCATCTGTAATTACAAATTGTGTTTTCGTTAGCTTAGAATGAGCCCTTCATATGTACAGTACATAGAGAGTGGGTTCTCTTCCACGGAGTCTACCATGTTGCACTGCCATGTTTATACAGTAACCCAGACCGTAAAACACTAATTATTAATACAAGGCACTTGATTAATATATCCTTAAGTCATTAACAGTGTTTCAAAATTATCTCTATCACACTGTCTCTAGAGAGGGCCTTTTGTGCTTTTATGGCAATTTATGGCTTTTATGGGTTATCCTACCCGCTTGGAAAGGGAGGGGTGAAAGAGGGATATTCAGTTGGTTGCAATCTGCAACCTTGCCGCTAGATAGCACTAAATGCATCTTTGAGAGGCAGGGCCTCGGAGTCCTTATACAGGACCTGAGGAATCATATAAAAAAATAATAATAGTAATTAAGCACCCAATACCAAGCACCACTCTGTCGGTACACAGTAAGCCCGATATGATTTTAGTTTAGTTTTAGGCACAGCAGATCAAACCAATACAAAGACAAACAAATTACAGAATGCCCATGCCAGGGTAAAGCGCTTAAGACTAGCCAATGATGCAAAGGCTATCCATAGGTAAAAACTATTACACATCGGCCAGCCTGACAAACAGACCAAACAACAACAAAAACTACAGATGCCTTTCTGCAAGAAAATGTGAAGTGTGATTGCTCAACAGTAGCAGGCCCTTGCCCCGCAAATGACAGATTATTCAGCCCCAACACAGATCATTAGGTCTATAAATATGACCATACAGCACACAGTAGCTATGAAACCGTATTCAAAATTTGTTGACAGTCTTCATTTATTGTGTGCAATAAGCGACACCATTTTCCTGATCCAGGCAAAAATGTGATCTTCAAAGGGACTAAACTGTCAAAAGGACCGTGTTACCAAATCCTCCATGCTTTAGGCCTAAGTGCAAAGAATGTCAACGACAAGAGGACCTATTAGATGGCTATTGTCCTGTTCTAGTCTTCTAGTTTTCTCATGTGTCCTGCTGTAGTACTAAGACAAGGAATAGACTGCACCATAACATTAGTTAGAGGAAGCTGACTCGTGACAGTGAGTGGTGGTGCACCCGTAGAAATAGAGAAAAGGCTGCTCATACATGAAAAGAAAGTCAAAGATATGAATTTGTTCTCAACATCGAGATATTGCAGGTGAATTTGGTTGGTAATGTAGTACACAGTAAGGCACACATATTTATTAATAAAGTTATTAATTAATAAGTGGACTTATGAATTAATTACAGAGAGGATTGACGAAGAGCAAGAGCTGCAAATGTATGATTAATTCCGCTGTTTGCAAGGAGGAGAGAGGGTTTATTCCCCTTCAGGCTGTGCTCATACATACCGTCAAGCAATCTGTTCATTTCAGTCATTTACTGAAAGTTACTGGGCAATAAAAACGGTTGTAGGGAATATGATCCATGTCTAGTTCTATTTTCTAACTTCTGTGTACCAGATTTTGCAATGATCACATTGCCTTATGTAAGACATGCAGATAATAGTGTCTAGTGGTCAGTGTTGTGCATGAACGCGTTCAAAAGAACGCGTTCATTGAACACGTTCATTTTTATGAGAACGATGAACTGAACGCAACTTCATGACAAATAATGAATTTGAACGGTGAACACGTTCATATTATCTGAGGTCCAGTGCCACTGAGGTCTAGCTAAAACATTACGGAATGTTTTCCTTCTAGTGAGGAAAGACGCTGTCTAAATTGAATGCTTGTACCATGTCGTTGCTCAGTACCTGTTAAAAAGGCCATAGTAATTATTTGTTAAATTGCCCAGACAGACCATGTTTCGGTAAATGACCATATTTGGTAATTGCGTTGGTCATGTGACTCCACTTCTCACGGTGTACCCTAGGTGTACAATGTACAAATAGGAGTGTTACAGGGTTTACCTATGCTAACTTTTGAGCGGTCTTTCATTTAGTGTACATGCCCTTGTTGGATTTTTACACACTGTCTGATAAAGTTTCCGACAGTAAAAATCTCACCTTTCTGTGCAAATTATGTCCTCCTGAAAAATTAGCAATAATTAAAAAAAAAAAATGAAAATGAACTGACTATGAACTAGTTCAGAATTGAAATGGTGAACTATGAACGTGAACGATTCATGTTTACTTGTATGAACTGAACTTTGAACTAGTTCATGAGAGGTGTGAACGTGCACAACACAGCTAGTGGTGTTTTTAGTCATGACACTGCATTTAAAAATGTCCCTTAGCTTGCTAGCTAGCTAGCAACCAGACTATAAATTCTGACAGTTAGCTGAAATATAGTATTTTCTTCCTCAAATAAGCTCACTGACAGTCTTAGGCTCAAAATGGTCACAACAATGGTGGCATTGGATGAAATATAAAATCTGGAAATATTAATGGCTTGTTTTAAAGCAAAATCTCTGATAAACAGCCACATCTATTGCTGACATCGGGTGAAATACATATAAATGGCTTGGTTTGCTGTAAACAGCTTGGGAAAATATCTGATAAACCGCCAGATACAATGGCCAACGCTGACATTGGGTGAAATGTAGATTTTTATTAATGGCTGGTTTTCAAAATCTTTTATCTCACCCAGACAGATTTGTAAACGTAACGCTGGCTCTGGGTGGAATATAGACGGTTATTAATGGCTTGTTTTAAAGCGAAGTGCTCTAAAATCTTTTGGTCTAACTGCCTCTGGTCTATAACTGGAAGAGTGAGTGATGTCACAATGTTCAACTATGCATTTCAATGGGAAAAAGAAGGGATGAGAATCGACACTAAGAAAAACAAAAGGGTGCAGAGAGCACTACACAGAATCAGTGGCAAAAGGTGTCCGGGTGCCAAAAGGGGTCCGGGTGATGTAATATTGGCTTTCGAACGACTCTTGAGTGACAGTTGCTATACCAACGCTAGCATTACGTCATCCGGACACTTTTTTGGAAGTGACAGACTTGCGCTGCATTAAATACCTCAATAACGCAATTTACCCCAGAGCATCTCCCATTATACTTCTCTACCTGAGACCAGCGTGCCTGTATTTGACCTGCTATAAACCAATCAAAACAACCATGTGCTTGATGTTTGACTGTGTTAGGAAAGTTGTTGACTGGCTAGTTTGTTATAGTATCAAAGTAATCAAATTTCTGGTTCGCGCTAGCATCTTGTTAGCGATTAGCAATTCCTTTGTTGTGTTGCTCTAAGAAAGTCCTTAATGTGTTGTGATTATTAGACATATATGACGGCACCCACATTTTCACAAAACAGGGAATTGTTTGCAGCACCTTTAACTGTAGAGCACAACAGAGTAATTGCTAATCGCTAACGAGATGCTAGCGGCGAAACCTGTTGAAATTTGCTACAGGATACCTGCAAGGCAGGTGTAGCTAAAACTACAGCTTAGTCTCTTAACATTGTGCATAAAAGGACACTATGTAACCCGGACACTTTTTCAGTCAGATAGTAGTCAGATCAGTCTCAAGAGTTGTTCGAAAGCCATCAGCTGCTTTTTAGTCGCTTAATATTGGCTGCCAGTCTCCTGCAAGTAAGCACATAGGTTTAGCCACTAGCATCTCGTTAGCGATTAGCAATTCCCCTGTTGTGCAACAATCTTAAGCGACAACAAATTAGCTGATGTCTTTTGAACGACTCTTGAGACTCACTGACTGATAGCCAAAAGGCGTCTGGGTTACGTAGTGTCCGTTTAGGCACAATATTAAGCGATTAAAAAGCAGCTGATGGCTTTCGAACGACTCTTGAGACTCACTGCTAGCCAAAAGGGGTCCGGGTTACGTAATGCTAGCGTTGGTATAGCAACTGTCACTCAAGAGTCGTTCGAAAGCCATTATGACGTCGCCCGGACCCCTTCTGGTGCCCGGACACCTTTTACCATCACAACCATTCATACAAGAGCACTACACGGGATCAGCGGGTGGCAGAGTTGCAGCGGGGTTGAACCTTTCAAAAGCACTAGGAGGAGAAGTGATAAGGGGACTCTGGGTAATGTAGTCTATGGTGAGACCACCTACAGCACTAGGAGGAGAAGTGATGCAAAAAAAATGGGTGGAATAAGAATAAATAAGAGCATTTCCGCAAGAAAATGCAAAGTGTGATTGCTCAACAGTGGCAGACCCTCGCCCAGCAAAAGATCGATTATACAGCCTTTACGTAATTATTATGTAATCTGGAACACGAGTATACAGCACACACTAGGCTTCATGATTAATAAAACCGTGTTCATAATGAGTTGACAGTCTTCTTTTGATGTATGTAATAAGCTACATATCCAGATCAAGTAAAACATTTTATCATCTGTTTACTAAGTTCAAGGTCTAAAGTGTGACTTAAGTGTTACAAAATACAAAAATGTCAATGATCCCTATATTACTTTGAAATCCTCAAAGTCAACGTCACTGAGTCTGCTGCTACAATGGGTGCAAATGAAGATACGGACAAATACTAGTGTCACTGTTGAAAAATCAGAACATTTGATTGGATGTAGCAGTCGGAGCAAAATAGGCTTTATTCTATCCACACCGAAGTGCACCTGTTGGTATTACAAAAGAACCATCAGTAAGACTGAATAAAATGTTATGAATGTCTCAGCCTTCACATATGATGGAAAAAAATCACAGTTCAAAATTTAAAGTGCACAGAACCTCACAGCAAAATTTGTGGCATTCTCATTGTATGTTCTGCGGTGGCAAAGTGCTTATCAATCGACAATTTCCTCTTATGTTTGACCACAATATTGCATGTGGTGCAACATAGTTTCCCTCTGCTTTCGTGAAGAATGCCAGGTACTGCTTTTTGCGATCTTTTGCTGTTATTTTGGTGGGTTAATGTGAGACATTGGACTCACACATGTGTGCTGCAGCTCTCAAACATAATACGGAAGTAAGGCGGAAGGGAGGGAGTTGTGTGAGACGACGATGATTGGTCAAATTTGCGGGAATGTTGCGGTGATTGGTTACAATTGTAACATCAAAACATGAATTCAAGATATGTATATATATTATTATACGGCTCTTCAGAATGTTCCAAAAAGTTCCGTTGATTTGAATGGGCCATCCCAACGTTCGCCGGTGAATATTTCCTGATATTCACCGCTGCGAAAAGATATTGACCGCTGTCATTGCCAACGGGTTTTGTGCTTCTAATTCACATCTTTCATATCATTCCGCAAGTAGTCCGGTCATTTAACGTAACAGACTCATTGTAATTTGAAGTCAGCAAGTAATGGGTTGCTACGCAACACCTGAAACTTAAAAGTTCTATTTGCTTGAAGAACTATTTATTTCTTAGCGTAAATCACGAAACGGCAACTAAATCATTAAAGAGAGGTATTTTGGCGGAATATCTTCTATCGTTTTTGGCAAGTAACAGTATAATAAGCGGGATAATGTATTGTCCGTCGGTCATTATCCAAAAATAAATCTCTTCAGTACGAAACAACACCCCTCCGCTGCGCGTCGGGGTGCTGTTCGCCCCGTCGGGATTGATTTTTGGATAATGACCTCCGGACAATACATTATCCCTTACATATATACCAGCGTAGCTATGTCGGGTATCGGACAGTGTCAAACATCTGCATTCAATAATGAATTAACAATCTATAACTTCAATTTAATAATGGATTCACATGACAACGCGAACGTTTGCCAATAACACACGCCGTCCGATAATTAACACCGTTACTATAGGATGCTTATTATTCATTATTTCATTGTATTTGATCATTTTTTTATATTAGTTTAGCTAACATCATCATATATTTATTTTGTTCGACACCACAATAATTACCCTTTTAATCTAGTTGAATAATGAACACTTTTTACATCTGCTATACAACATTTTAAACATATAATTAAAGACTATCATTAAATGTTTTATTATGAATGTAGTCATTAAGCCTTGGACATGATTGATTTGGACAGCAGATTAAGTACCTAGAACTCTACACATTCTTCACGTGGACATAGCTATTGAGCCATCACCGAGGCACGGCATACTGTAGCGCTCTCAAACGTCTCCCTCAACATTAAAGAATCCTCCCAACAGCCCTGAAAGAATGTGGTTAGCTTTGGAACTGCTAACAGGTTGAGTCTTGCGGGAGCTTGCAGATAGTACAAGAACAGAACTGTATCAGATGTCAGATGCCAGCGGGAATTTAAGGAGGCTCACTGTGGCTGAATCTCACATTTATACATACCTCAGGGGAGGTCTAGGCTCTGGGTTCTATAAAGCGCCTTGAGACAACTTTATTGTTTTGGCGCTATATAAATAAAATTGGATCGAAATGGAATTAGTCTGTCTACTTTCAACAGTGAATCAATTTACAGAGAACGTGTAAAAGTTGTCTTTCAAACAGCACAGCAGTGTATTCAGGACTTTTTAGATGATGAAATAGGCATGGGTATGGTTAGAAGGTTTGATTTCTGAAGAAGTGTTTTTTGTGTATTTTGTAAATAGGGACTGCCTAATATGAATGTGTTGCTTACATTGTAAAATGGGTACTGTTCCCACAGTAACTGCGATCTTTCCAAAAAATATCTTGAATGTGGATATGTGTATAGCCTAGGTCTCACTAAACACAAAAAAACATACCTGTCCTAAACAGAAGTCTCCTGTATGCGAGCTCATGGTTGATAAAGATGACAGTGGCGGTGAAAAGAAAATGGTCATATTTTGGCGATGGTTACTCAACAGAGAATTGGGGTTTCCGTGTGTTATGCATTTCAAGGGTGTTTTTACCACGGTTGTTCAACCACCATGGTTAAGAGTTGAACTTTCACGCTTTTTTATGGGTGTGGTTTCAAAGTCATGTGGTAACATGCTAGGAATGAGCATAAGGTTTCTGATGTCAGGGAATTTCTGTCTTCATTCGAATCTCTCCCCCCCTTTCCTCAAAAAAGTTCACCTGTATTCTTTTTTTTCTTTTAAGTTTCCGGAACTGATTCTGTATCTGATGTCAGGGCAGAGTAATACAGTAATACAATATTCCGTGGGGGGGGGGGTTCTAGGGGTTGGATATAAGATGGGTTTTTCATCTTTATCGACCATGAGCTCATCACATGTTTGGAGAGGTATGTTTTTTTGCATATTGTAAAACCTAGACTCTACACATGTCCACATTCAAATATTTTTGACAATTACTGACCTGTTTTGGGCTTTGGGATACCAATGAAGTTCTAAGTGAACACTCCTGCAAATGATACTCTGATTGCAGCTTGAACAGTATTGAAAGGCTTCTGCCTGACAGTTGGTGTGGTGACACACTGAACAAGTCATCCGACAGGAATGCCCCCTAACCTGCTATAACCTGTCAAGCTAAACTCACAGAAATGACTGCAACCTAAAAACCCCTTCACATTTTATATCCTATTCTAATGCTTGTTCTGGAGGTAGAGGTATATGGCTTTTGTCATGTATGGCTGTGGGTGAACAATATTGAGACAAGGCCCTGGACCCTTTAGAACGGTAGAAGACCCCTATGTTACAGCTCAGACAGTTCTCCAAGAGGGGTCACGGGTGTCTGATCCAAAAGTCTTACATCTGTGTGATTTCGTTGCCCTAACAGCAGAGCCTCTACATGGTCGGTGCAGTAATGGCATCACTCTCTAGCCTGACCTGAAGGAAACGTCCTGGTCTGACATAGGTTGACATTTTATTTTATTTAACAGATTGTCGGGACCTAAGGCATCAATGTTACCTAGCCATACACCTAGCCAGGCAGCCTCTCTCTCTCTCTCTCCCTCTCCTTTCTTATCACATTGCTAATGCCTATAATAATACTGATAAAATGGCCATATTGCCTTCTGTTAAATCTACTACCCAAAGGTATCTCCTTTTCTGTTTCTGAAATTGATGTCTACTAACAAAAATGTTCTCTCTCCCTTATAGCATGTTCCAATTGCTGATGGAAGTGGAAACATTGCTCCTCACCCCCACTACTCCTCATCTACGCATATGGACAGCCAAACTCTACCCACTCACTGTTCTTTTCTTTCTCTCCTAATCTAGACTATCTTCGCTATGGGACGCTGCTGTAGTCTCTCCACCCGGTCTACCTGTAGAAACCTTCGGCCAATTGCACCCACCGCCACGCACTGCCGTACACTTACTCTACCTCATACCCTATGCTAGCATTTATATACAATATATATTATTGCCACCATCGACATGTTTCTCTGTTCCTACTCCCTTTACCCCTGTAACAGTAACCCTACCAGCACAGTGTATACCCACTAAACTGGTCTTGTCTGTATTATGTATTTACCACCGGATGTCTGTATATATATATTATGTACATCTACCAAATGCAGGCTATGTACAACACCTGTTGTTTCCCTTCCCCTTCTGCCACACAACCCTCCCCCCATCCCCCCTTCCTATCTCCACCCGGCTGATCTCAAGCAGATGGGTTCCCCCTTATGTGCCGTGGTTCTGCTTAAGGTTCCTTCCTGACTTAACAGGGAGTTTTTTATTGCCCGTGTTGCCATGGTGCTTGCACTAAGGGGGTTCAGGCTCTGGGCTCTGTAAAGCGCCTAGAGACAATTGTATTGTTATGGCGCTATATAAATAAAATTGAATTGAATTGAATTTATATATGGGATTAATTTAAAGTAATTAATACCAAATCCTGTAATTAATTCGATTTTTTTACAATCGCTTGACAGCCCTAGTAGACTATTGATATAGCTATCACACTAAATTGACCTTTATAAATAGTGCAAATAGTGATTTCACATATCACATTATATCTTTAAATGTTTAAAATAATGAACCTATTTTAAGCATTTACATTATGTGCATAATATGATTACCCATCTGTTCTTGGGAAAATATACATTTATAAGTTTCTCGTCGATCACTTGAGTTCTCAGAACAAATTTCACTTTGCACTTTGTTGGTGACTGAAAGCACATAATGTGAGCTTAGGTTACAGGTACAGGTTAAGACATGTTAAGAGTGTGAATCCAAAGTCTATGACTCATTTGTCAATTTGAGACAGCAGGTATTCTAACCATGTTCTCGCCAATTGTCAACGTATTTATAGGGTTGTGATTTGTGTATCCAACTAATTGTCTTGAATGTTGAGCCAATTGGGTAGCCTTTTAGATTTATGGGCTTTTTGGCCTTTATTTGGATAGGACAGTGAAGTATTTTTGGACAGGAAGTGAGGAGGAGTGAAGAGGTGGGAGAGGATCGGGAAACGACAGCAGGCCGGAATCGAACCTGTGTCCCCGCGGGCATTGTAGGCTGTAAATGGGGGGCTTATTGGCTCGCGCCACAGTGCCTTTTCACTTTTTTAACTGGATATGTGAATGCACTATTTTGGAAATTACCTAAAAATTAGGTACTGTTGGGTAAATACATCGCTTTCAGTATTTGGTATACCACAACTATAACTGATCACTGTGTATCCAACGTAGTTTACACCGGTTCAAAATAAATTATTAAATCAGAGACTAAAATCAAAAGCTGGTAGCCAACAGGAATGCCAATTACATGTTGTGAGTGCATGAATTAGTTTTTGCAAATTGATAGAAACAGCATACGTTTATTTTAAACATTATGGAGAGGGATACAAGTCAATTATTGGAAAAATGTTGGAAGAATCACAGATGATGACTGAATAGCAAACATATTAACAAACCAGAGTTGGTAAAAAAACAGGTCCTCCTTTTTTGAATGTAAAAAATGCAGGTAATAAATAAGACAAAAAAATGAATGGCCTCTTTTCTATATGAAGCAAACCAAAGAGGTAGCTGTGTCTGGACAGGCACATATATAGATGGATGAGTGTTACTGATGCTAACATGCTAGCTTGGGGATGGACGAGCCCCCGTTTCCTTTTTCTCCAGAAGTACCATCTGTAACAGTCTGGCCTCTATTAGGCCAGGATGAATGAGGTCCTTGGGACCCAAACACAACCTCAATAGAAAGAGTTGGACAAAAGGAACTTTTAAAATGCCTGTCTGCACCCCACGTAGTTTGAATTTAAAGACTGGAAATTATACACTCCCCCACACTTCTTAACCAATCGGTACAAAGCACACCCACGTGAACTCACAAACAACCAAATACAGGATGCAAATCATTACCACATAAATAAAAAAAAAGACTAAAATAGAAGAACAAGAAATGTACAACACTGAAACCTCATGTACTGATTAGATAAATCAGGTCAAATCTGACTTGACCTGCAGATTTACATTACATTAGCCGTCAGATTTCAAGAGAATGTTGAACCCATTTCCACCCAGCACTGCACTGTGAGGAAGTGTATTGGATGGACTCGAATCGGATGAACTCCAACTGCATGTTAAATATCAGAGTGGATGACCAGGAGAACAGAGTAGTTCTGCTGACACTGTGTGGTTCACCGAGATCTGAATCCGTCCCTGTTCAGTGCAGTGTGTAGGAGTAATCAAGACACCTCACATCAGCTCACAGGGATGAGAATACATTTCTTCTGGGGCTAGCATTATAGTATGCTACTGTGAAACATGCAGACAGCCATCTGAGCCCTTCACACAAGTGCTAAAGGTCACATTATTTAAAGTCTTACAATATGAACAAACATGAATCAATCATGTCAGCCACAAGGTGCCAAAACCTGAAGACAAGAACTGAAAAAATATGTAACTTAATAAAACAAAACTTCATGTCGCTGAGGAGGAAAACACTGTGACCCTCATCCCTATACACACAGTTTTACAACAAGATGAAACGTAAAAACACTGGAGTACCAAAATAGATCACTGGTTAAAAATTGCTATAATCTTTACATTTTTAACTTCACCCACTGACTCAAACGCTCCCATTTAAGTCAACTAGCCAACCATGACTTCTACTTCTGGGATGACCAATGCTCATTGCATAGCATCATCAGTCTCTCTTCGGTTCCATTGCAATGATGCAAGTAATGCTTTTGCATATAGGAGAAAAACTACCACTCCCACTAAAGGCAGTCCAAGAGTGGTCAATGTATTCTCCTTTATAAAAGTAAGTCAATATCAGTTGTGACTCAAATGTGAACAAACTGCAGCATGATTGACAGACAACTGAAAAGCCCCCGTCTCATTCATCGTCCCAATCTGCATCAAGGTGCCATCTCTGGATAAAAGTCTGGATAAGCAAGAAAAGGATTAATCATCTGACAAACACCTCACTTAGCAAAAAAGGGAAGAAAAAGAATTGATCCAGAAAGGAGGAATAGATGACACTGTGAAGGTTGGCCTAAAAGGCACATTTCATGCCAGGAACTCTTCCTGCCTCTTGGCTTTCTGGTAACCTCCATTCGAGGGCTTGTGCTCATCCAGTGCATAGCTTCCTTCATCTTTCTTCTTCATCCGATAGACCATGAGTGCAACCAGCATGACTGCAAATGCTAAACCCACAATTCCTCCGGCAATAACACCTGCACACAACAGAACATTTGTATTAGCACTATCCATCACTTCATTATTCATCATTGTTTTCTTACACAGTGGTACAATGTGCCATGTACCATGATAACCAATGATATACTTTGTCATGTTTATTGGTAAGAGGGGTAGTCTTGCCTGCCAAAACTTCCTTCCTTTCCAGAATGTTCTGGTAATCAGATGATCTCTCCAGAGCATGTTTCGTATTGGGGCTCCTGATTTCATTGTCAAAGCCAAAGTCTTCATCCTTGAAGGAGTAAAAAAAAAAAAAAGTGTTAATTTTCCTGAAAATGAGAACATTTATTTTGACTGAAATAGTAACTCATACACACACAGAGGCCCTGTTTATCTAGAGGCTTACGAATCCCAAAAGATGACTGCAAACCTCCCCTAAGGAGTCAACTACTCAAAGGGCACAATGGATCTTTCCTGAAGATGCAAATTCCGGGTAGTCTTGAACTGGTCTTTAAATAAAAATGTCCATATTTATGTATTCATTTGAACGTGAAAAACGTGAACATGGGGTGGGCTGAATCTATATACACAAATTTTGCATTTCCTCTGCTTTTAAATCAAGCCTTTGGAATTAATTTCCAAAGTGATAACCGCAAGCGGTATTTAATACAAACCACGGGCATGTATTACATTTGCATGAGTGAGAAACATTTATTGTTACAGCTTTAGTGATTGCTTGGAGAAAATGTCACGAACGAATTTTCTCTAAGAGATTGAACATGTTCTGGATGCCAGACAGGGCTCAACAGTGTGACCAGTTCACTCACATGTGAGTAAAATGTCGGTTTGTAAAAAAGTATTTAGGCACACATCTAATAACGTTAGGGCTAAATTGGCCAATACCTATACACCTATATTTCAACGCATCACGCTAAAACTGGCTCCCTCAACTGGCTACCTCAAGTGGCTTATTCACGGTTGCATTAAGGAAACTAACAAGCGAGAAGTTAGTAGTCTAAGATGCAAAGTAAAACCAATTTATTCAAATCACCAGCAGTGTTCCACTCGTGGGTGAGTAAATGAGCGGATAGCATAGAATGGTTAACATAACGTAAATCAAAATCACCAAATGGACCGGAAAAGAATAGGAATACCAATGAGGAATGTGCCAGGAAGATGATCCGAACGAGGAATTCCACAACTGAAGGAAAGGTACAAGTTTAGCCTTAACTGTCGGAAGGATTTCGAAAATCTAGCAGTATGATATTCTGGAAGTTTTGTAGGGATGCCCCTGTGTCCCTTACAGACTGCATCCTCCCTGTCTCCAGAAATCCGCATGGGAGGCACAATGTGGTGGTCACAACGTGCTAGTGTGGCATTTTTACGATGCAGGGATGCATTCATAGGGAACGTGTCCGGTCACAGCCCAACAATCCATGCACTGTACAATCTACTGTGAGCAGGCAGGTGGACAGGACCACTCAGGGTTACAAATGGAGCATTGGTGTTTGGTGTTTAGTCACCTCCAACAAGGATGCTTTTTTTTGACACATGTGGGTGGAAAGGTGTAGAATGGGCTAAGGAACTTTTTCTCTGTGCTCCCAAATGTTGTCACTTGGTTGCACTAGTGCTCCTTAAAAAAGTAAGCATTGAGCCCTCCCCGAGACTCAAATGATTTAGACAGACCGCCTTTCAAGAGACTGGGAGCACATTGCACACTCATCAGAAATAGGCTAAAAAGAAGTACGGATATTTAATCAGAATCCAAAAATCCTGCTATAAGTGGCTCACTTTCACTGTGCCAGCATTGAGCTTTGTGTTTTGTCAGAACGCATTGAAATGCATAATGTCTCCCAGTTTAATAACCGATCTCCCTCCAGCACTATTCTTTGCTTTTTCTTTTAGCCGTCTCGGCCATGTTTCCATCGAGCTTTCCCAACAGAACATACTAAATGATTTGAATAAGGTTGTTTCTAGCTTTCCCAACAGAACATACTAAATTATTTGATTAAGGTTGTTTCTAGCTTTCCCGACGGAACATACTAAATTATTTGAATAAGGTTGTCTCTAGCTTTCCCAACAGAACATACTAAATGATTTGAATAAGGTTGTCTCTAGGTTATTTACCAACGGAACATACTAAATGATTTGAATAAGGTTGTCTCTAGCTTTCCCAACAGAACATACTAAATTATTTGAATAAGGTTGTCTCTAGGTTATTTACCAACGGAACGTACTAAATGATTTGAATAAGGTTGTCTCTAGGTTATTTACCAACGGAACATACTAAATTATTTGAATAAGGTTGTCTCTAGGTTATTTGCACCTGAATTCATTGACATCATCATCATCGTTAGCAGATCAATCATCATCGTTAGCTGATCACCTGCAAACACTAAAGCAACTGCTGTTGCAATATTGTAGCCTGAGCTATTTTATTATTATTATTTTACTACTCGTTCTTTTAGACCTTCGTAAATCAGGGACACAGGGACAGAAAAACTAAAAGACTGAAAGAAACATAAATGAGAGCTTACAAACACCTAGGGCACACGCAATTATCAATTTCCCCAGGGAAATTCCTCAGTATGTGTTAAATTACAATAAAAAAAGAAAGATGTGCTTACAGGCTTTGCCATGTCAACTCCACTCCTGACTTCTGGGATAATGTTATCCTCCACAAAGTTTGAGTCGGTGTCCTTGGTGGGAGAAGTGCTCATGACACCATCATGTGATCCCCCCCATTCTGAACTAGTGTCCCCAGCAGAGTCTGTGGTGGGGGTTATTGGGGTCCTGTCATCAAAGAGCTTGCTGGTTATTGCATCAAAAACATCCTCTGGGACTGTGGTCCCATCTTCTTCTACAATCACTGGTGTTGGCATAGTTTTATCTTCCACCTCATCATCAGAATCTATGATGGTCTCTTCCAAAGTTGTGGTGACAACTGTGATTGTTTCCTTAGTGCCTGATACCAAGGCAGTGGTATATTCTTCAATGACATACACAGCTGTAATCCCTCCCCCAGATTGAGGTACTTCATCAGCAGACTGGGTAGTTGCGTTTTTTCCTTCCATAATGTCATAATGGTCAACACTAGTGGTTTGAGAGGGCAGTGCCTCTGAATCGGACCTTTCCATGCGAGGTGTAAATCTAGTGATTGGAAATAATGAGACGGAGCTAGGCGGCGTGCTGGCAGCAATTGGAGTCTGCTGTGTAGTTCTGAGCGGTGCATCTTTTCTCCAGGAGATTTCAGTGACATTGGTGAGAGTGACAGTGCCTCCTTGATTATTAGCAACATCTGTGGACGAAAGGATTCAAAACAACTGAAACCTTTAACTCAACAGTGTGTGTCAGCACAAGGTACAAGGTCATTATTTAAAAAAAGAAAATTCTCAGGTATGTGAAAGGTCAGCATATGCTTACCATCCTGTCCTAAACCAGAGCCTGAACCAGAGAATTCCAGGTCATCTCCAGATGTGTCCAGGTCCTCTGGGACACTGGCAGAGTACTAAAAGGGGAAGGAAAACAGGACAAGTGAGGTTTCTGGGCTTGAGACTGACAAAGTTGACAAAATAATTGACCTTACATGAATTGGCGCCATCTGATTGAGGATGGTACCTATCGTACCTACATACATTAGGTCATCTCTGTTTACCAGGTGGGCCTTTTTGCCATTTAACTGCAGAGGGGCCATGAACTAGGGTAGGTGATCTAGAATTACATTGAAAGCAATGGACAAAAATATCTGCACCCTTAGTAAACACGTCCCACGCCCTCATCTCTAGGGTGTTCGAACAGTTCAAACGCTATAGCCTACAACAGGACCGCAGAGTAATCATACTTTGGAAACATTCATTCGTTTTTTATTTTAATTTGTCTTTTAGTTTTTATTTTAGTTTACTTTGAGTTTTACAAGTGGATAAGTAGTTGGCAAAGTAATTTTTATTATTGAGGAATTGACTAGTTTTTGTTTAGTTTTTCAGGTATTATGAAGAAAGCCTTGATTTAAAGAGGTTGAAAAAGGCAGGATGAAGGAATGCATGACATCAAATATGATGTATATGATTCATCCTTGGTCCTTTTTATTAGCATAGTGTCTCAAGAAGTCAAACCGACCAGGACACAGTGGTATAGCAACCACAGAGCAGGGGAGGACGAAAACAAAGCTGATTCACCTGCAATTCTAATTCTTTTTAGTGTGTGTGCTATTGTTCAATGTAGTTTTTGAAAATTGTCATTTTTATTTCAGTGAACAAATGTATCTTTTCACTGCTTCTTTTAGTTGTTTTTAAAAGTCCAGAGAACAAAAAAGTATAGAACTGCTGAGGTCAGACCAATGTCTTTTTTGTATTGTTTCTGAACAGAAACTAGAAGATAGAAGTAGATCCAGTCCAAATGTTGGCACTACTGTGAAACAACATTGAAATACAATAGTTCTTGTATTCATGCATGTGAAAGTAAAGTCAGGTAAAAAAAATATGAGCTTTCATACACAATTTCTCAATTACATGACATGTCGTAGATTATGATAAATCGATTATCAGACAGGGAAGATAGGCGGATTCCGACCATTTTTTATTTACCCACACGCACGCAGCCACATTACACACGCAGGGGCACGGCATCTAGACTGTGAACTTATCTTGAACTTAGAAGCAACAATTCATTACAATTGTCGAAACGATGAAGCTTAAGTAAAGTAGACTATATTAATTTGTTGCCTCGCTCTAGTAGAAGGCTATAGTCTAAATGCTAATCTATAGAGATGACTATCTCTCAGTAGGCTATCATGTATGGGTGATTAGCTTTATTCTCACATGGTCTAAATTAGAGGGCGCACTAACAAGGCAACAACATAGGCATTTAGACGTAGGTATTCTTCGGCAATTCGCAAAAACGCCAGAATAAATCAATTGCTAAACTCACCGATAGAGCAGATAACCACGAGCAGATGTAGAAAACAAATGTCCTTGTCAAGTGAATCCTCATGTTTCTCACGAGATCTTTGTTACAGACCTAACTTTACTGTCTTCGAAGTTGCGTGTTTACTTTGAAATAGACCCTGTGATCCTTTCGCGTTGCTTTCCTTTGAAGATGTTTCGGGAGCTTCTGTTTTAACGCGCTAAAAGGACCAACCACAACCGTACTAAACAGAGATAAAGCCCTTTTCCTTTTCCTCTTCCTCGTCGTCGTTGATTAACCCTTTTCCTCTGAACTCCACCCTCTAGGCTACACCAAAGGTGAGAAACAACGGACCACCCTTTATCCAAATTTGGTTACATCCGCCAATACTATTCATGTTGACTTCTAAAGCCTGAGTTTGCGGTGAAGGTAGTAGGCTTAAATCATGTTCCTTGTCTATTAACATTAATGGCACTACTAAACTAGGGCGGTGTAATCTCGGTGAAAATGGCCAAGCTGGTTGTGTTGAACGCTGGCAATAAATAAAAAATTCAGCCGAAGCATGGATATAGGCATGCCGGATATATTTTGGATATGGGCATGCCGGATATATTTTGGATATGGGCATGCCGACATTTTTCAGGACTGCCCAATCACTTCACTGTCCAATTCTTATTTATCCATCTGGCAAATAAATATAATTGCTGCAAATATTGGAACATTACGCCTAAATATTTCTGCATTAGGATGGAAGCAAGAGCAAACGCAAATGTTATGGATAATGCAATGAATCTATCCAAAGCCGAATCTCTTTACGACAGAAGAACTATAGTAATAATATAAGATTTCTGTAGTATTGTATAACACTTCTATGATTCTTCCCATCTATAGTGTTCCTATAGTGCAGTCTTATAGTACCATTGTTTTACCTATACTATTTGTGTAGTACTCTATCTGTATTAGTTACTTGTAGTTTCAATAGTCATTTTATGATATTTTGTATAGTTTTCAGTGGCGGCTGGTGACATTTTTTTTGGGGGGGGGGGGGGCGCAGTTGGGCGGCGCGGTTAAAATAGCACTCCACAATCAGTGTGTTTACATGATGGTATAATTCGAATCTTTGCTTAGTCGGACTATGCTATCTTTTGGGGCAATTGCTATTATCCCAATATACATGGCAGTGAATAAATCGAATCATTGGCCGAAAGCATGTCATATCCGATACGATAGGTGGCGCTGTTTTCATTACAACTAGTGGTGATACAGCCCGTTCCGCTTGACCTCTTCACCACTACCAATAACAACAACAGTTGATTGAGCATGAATCGCGTCTGTTCATCGGTCCAGAAATGCGTGTTGCCTCTTGGGTTGTTTGTTTGTTTGTTTGTTTCTGCTGGGCCGATGTGTTTATAAGTTACATTATTCAAAGGTGAAAGATAAAAGTCGAGAGAAACGCATGCACATTCACACACACACGCGCGCAAATAATGGGTTACAGCCAAAACGATGAGAAGAAAAGAGGTTGAGTAGAATACAAAAAAAAAAAAAAGCTTTATTTCAAGAACACACAGTGCTCAACACTATCCAATAACAACCATCAACAAACTGTAACTTTGGGCATGAGAGGTTCAGAGCAGAATGGTTTCAGAGGTTTACAGAATAAAACAGGTGCCCACACCCTCACATGAGAGGTTTAGAGCACAAGAGATTCAGAAAGAGATATAACATTTTACATTGGGTGTTTGACAAGAGTAGGCCCCACTACTTGTAAAGAAATGTAGCCCTCCTCTCTTTCAAGTTGGCAAATCTCTCAATAACTCTCTGGTTAAAGTCAATCATGTCTTCCCTCACAACAGCCAGCATACAGTCAAGAAGTTAATTGTTGTTCCCTTAAACACAGTCGCGCTCTCGAGATGCTCTTTCAGTGCACTGTTAAGTGAGGCAACGACGTCCACCAAGCCACGGAATATCCCTGGGTTATCAGTTCTCGCGCTCTCATCATGACCACGCAGGGCCAACTCAAATGCACCACAGAACTTCACACAGTCTATTATTCTTGAGAGAATGTGTCTGTTTTTCCTTGCTTCTTCAATGTGTTTTCCAATGCCAATTCTGTACCCTTCGTCGAGCTGCTTTGCTATACTCAGTCTTCCAAGGCTTAGCTTCAGGCTGTTAGTTAGATGGCTGCGGCAAGATTCGTGCTTCTTACATTTATCGTTGAAGTGCTTTAGATCCCTCATCCCCGTCCTCTTCACCATAACCTATGGGTACATATACACATATAAGTCAACTTAGATCTGTCCACTCACTTTGTCTCTTATCTTCCCTTCCTACTCTAGACTATGGGATGCTGTCAAAGTCTTTCCACCCGATCTACCTGCAAAAACCAAACTATTATGCACTATTTCTACTCTGCTCATAATACATACTGTGTGCAAGCCTATTTACCCACAATATAAACTTTCTTCTTCATTGCTCTTCTGATTCTATTTTCTCCTTCTCTCCTCCCTTCCTTTCAGTCTCCACCCTCCTTTCTATCTATGTCTCTCTACCTGGCCGGCCCCAAGCAGACGAGTCCCCCTTTAATCTGAGTCTTAAGTCTTCTAAGACAGAAAACCAGACTTCTTAGTGCTTGCCCTAAGGGGTTCAGGCTCTGGGCTCTGTAAAGCACCTAGAGACAATTTCAATTGTTATTGTCGTTATTTAAATCAAATCAAATAGAAACTTTCACTTTGCTGATTCTCCCCGTGTCATCATGTCAAGATCTCTTGAAGTTTCTAGTCCAAACATCAAGCGGGGGAAAGACCATGATAACGATGCTTTGGACAGGTACAGGTATGTTGGGTCTAAGTCCAGTTACAGTGGATGTGCTTGTGCTTGTGACCGATCAGATTAGTAGAGTGGACAGACACTTGAAGGTGGAAAGGTCAGGATTCAGAAGCTGCCATGAGAGGCCATATGTGTATGTGTCTTGTGATGGATATGTGTGTGTGTCTTGTGATGGATATGTGTGTGTGTCTTGTGATGGATATGTGTGTGTGTCTTGTGATGGATATGTGTGTGTGTCTTGTGATGGATATGTGTGTGTGTCTTGTGATGGATATGTGTGTGTGTCTTGTGATGGATATGTGTGTGTGCCTTGTGATGGATATGTGTGTGTGTCTTGTGATGGATATGTGTGTGTGCCTTGTGATGGATATGTGTGTGTGTCTTATGATGGATATGTGTATGTGTCTTGTGATGGATATGTGTGTGTCAGTTGTGATGGATATGTGTGTCAGTTGTGATGGATATGTGTGTCAGTTGTGAATGGTGTGGAAAGAGTAATTGAGGCAAAGTGGCCATACGAGTGGGCAGTCAGTTGGACAGAGGATAAGACAGGCCACTTCAACTTTGACTCTGAAGACAAATCATCCCTACTATACACTGGGCATGGTTGCTTTGTAATAGTTATGTTACCTTCGAATGGAGTATGTTAATAAAGCATATTATCCCTAATGAAGTTAACAAGTCAGTGTGTCTTTCAATAAAACTTTAATATTCCCAAGTAGATAAGCCACATTTATGATAACATTTATTTTTGCCCTCTTGATTTTTACACGTAAGCTACAGATGTAGGTTTGCAATGCAGAATATGCTGACTTCATCACCTGAACACCCCAGCAGTTGTGTTAAACACATACATCCTCAAGATAAGAAAAGACAATAAATCTAGAAAATAATAAATAAACTTTGAAAAAAACGTTTGGAAATTTGTGTTTGGTCGTCAAGAGCCTCAGTAGCAGGTGGAAGATCCATACGAAGCCACAGCAGCCTGGCACCTCCTCCTCATGCTTGTCACCAACCTGGTCACACGTTGCTGTAAGATGACATTCCATTCCTCAACCAGGAGTCTTTGCAGGTCAGCCAGCGTGGTTGTGTTGGTCACTCTAACACGTACAGATGGGAAAACCCAATAGTCTATTAGTGATTGGAATGCGATTGTAAGGCTCTAATTTCCGTTGTAAATGTGGATATTAAAATCTCCCGCTTTGAGGAGTTTATCCCAGTTCATAACCAGGTCCGGTAGTAAGTCAGAGAACTCAGATAAAAATGAAGTGAAGGGGCCAGGTGGTCTATAAAGCGTCACACGAATGACTGAATGGGGGGTTTTCCAGTTTTAGCCAGGTTTCAGTTAGTATCTTGATATTGTTGTCTGTTATCAACTAATTTACAAGTGCTGCTTTTGATGTTAAGGACCGTATATTAATAAGACCCAAATGTTATGGATAAACCCACCTGTTACAAACCTGTTGCTTGCAGTGCTGTAGTCATTCTTTTTTATTATCATATAAACTTAAATGACCTTATATCATACATGCAAACCTAGATAGTTTATCACATGCACACAGAATTTAGCCTGCATGATGCAAGCATGGTCGGGAATGGGAATGTTTTCTATGTGAAATGATGTGTGCAGCACATGGCACTCTAGAGTAGTGTGGGAGTCATGCATGATGCAGGTATTACATGTTTTACATATTAGATTAGCATCACATAATTACATAATTACCATCACACATGGGAATGAAGAAAATTTGTCAGATGTTTTTTTACACAGCACACAGTGGTTGTGGTGCAGGTTACAGCTGTTGTGTAAAGATGTGTTAGTGTATGCAGTCATTGAGCATAATGACATTTAGGCCTACATGTCAAAAGATTTTAATTTTTCTTGTAGTTTCATTTAGAAACGGGATGTTAAGGCCTATGTTGTCTAAAGACGATGGACACTTCATCACATCACCCAAGGCCTCATTCTCTACATCCCTGTTGTGCCGGTCCCCTGGATCATAACAAAGGTTGTACAAAAGACAACAAGCAGACACTGCAGAGCTGATATTCTGAATGCTGTCCATCTGCTTGTATTTGAGGCGGCAGAACCTGGACTTCAGAATGCCAAATGTGTGTTCTATTACGACATGTGCCATATTCAACTTCTTATTGCAGTTTTGCATATTGTATGAGCATTTTAACGTGCCCAACACTGTAAGCATTTAAGTATTATTTTAAGAAGGTTTTAATCACCTTCATTGTTCATTGAAATTCCCATGCAATAAGACAGGGAGTTTGAATGCATCGATTTTGTCTGCAACAAAAAAGGCACACGCCACTTTTACCAGCTCACTCACGCTACAGGAAGTAGAATGTGTCTAATTTGACGGTAGGCCTTTTATACTCCACACCTGCAGTTCACGTATCAAGTTAGCCTAGAAAACCCGACGTCACAAGAATGTCGTCAGAACTTAATCTCGCGGTGACCAAATGAACACGTATTGGCGACGTTGCCGCAATGTAGACTTTGGTCTAATTGTTTAACCCTGCCTCTTATAGCGACAGCTCGCTGGCCACATTTCCTCATAGGGGAGTGCCAAGAGGTTGTACCACAGCCACGTGTTTTCAAATGGGCCATCCAGGGATATCGCCTGATCTATGCAACCACCATGTACACTGTAATTGGTTAAAGTAATTGTCGATCATATTAGCTATTACCAGGTAGCCTACAGTTATACCCACCCAAATGACTAACCGGCGACAATATTGTTTGTTGTAGGCTACTCAGCAAGTAGCTTGGCTATACTACGGTTATATAAAGGCAAGGTGAGTCTGTTCGTTTGCATGACTTGACTTGAAACGTAGTCGGCTTTCTGTGTTAACCGTAAAATGTTTATGTTCGCTACTCATTATTGTTGCAATTTATACTACTCCATTTTCGCATCCACGATTTTGGTGCATGTATTCTCTATCAAATCTAAAACGACTGAATTCAAAACACCCGTCGCTTTGAATAAATCTGAAAAATCGCTTGCTTGAGGTGCATAGTTTTTCAGTGTTTTGGGGCTTTTTAGCCTTAATACGACGGCAACGCACAAGTCATGATCAAATTATCATCAATACATTCATCATCAGATTATGTGAAGATCTACGTAAATGCATTGTTGATTGCATGTTTATTTCCAGTGGCTTCTTACAGAATGAGGTGTAGAGCCCAATTAGCACGAGAATGAACTAGAACGATTAGTTCGTACCCATCCTCCATCTCATTCCATTCGTTCACTTGGCTTATTCTTTTTTATTTGTTTGCAGCAGACTTCTTATACTACGATTGCTCCCTAATTCGACTGTGGAGTAGCAATGTGGAGGGCTTCTAGCTCAGATAAGTGAAATTGGTCATATTGGTCTGGCAGGCATCTGAGGTGGCTGGGTAACTTTGCAGCTACTGTACCCTTCTGTGTGACTGACGCGCTGAAATGGACAGCTTAAAACAATAACTAGTCCCTTTAGTCAATAATGTTCTTACTGTCAAGATAGGACTCCACCAGTCTCGTTGGCCACTCTCGTTCAGTCACGAGTCTCTATCTGAGTCTCTCGTTCACCCCCACACCCACCTCGTTCGTTCATTGTAGGCTTATTCAGTCCCAGGTTTAGTTTACAGCGCGCTCTGATGCTATGGTTGTAACCTCTAGGAATCGGTGGGCGTTTCAAACCAACTGAAGCGGAGTGCGTGAATGCTGCCGCGATCCTTAATTTTGCTCATGGAAACAAAACCTAAATCATCATGTAGATGAGACGAACAGTTTATTTAGGGTGCTTGAAACGTTATTTCCCAACGTTGGTAGATTTGCTGCTATTGACGTGCATGTTTCTGCAAAATGATTCATGCAGGGGTAAAATAAATGAAGAGGCTAAATATATGTTCTGTGTACCCATAGTCTTACAGACTCAGTTATTTGTACAGAGTAAAGCTTACATTACAAAATACAAACACAGACAACAAATAACATCAAATGCCAATTATTTAATTGAGCTTTAACACCATAAGGACTGCATTTCCACCAGTTAATTGCGTATTATCAGTGACTGGGAAGTCCTTTTTACAGTCCTTGGTGAAAAGGCTACATACTAATTTGTGTAAATTATGTGTAGCATTGTTGTGTTTAACAACCACAAATAATTTGTATTAGTGCCTGTCGCCTGAACTTTTGCTCATGGTTTGCTTCACCAGTTTTGTAAATTCGTTTTTTTCTATTTCTTTTTTTGGATACGCAGAGCCCTCTACGAGCAACCTGAGTGGCCTGATGTGCACCTCCCAAATGTTTTAACAATCTGTTGAAACGACGGATTAGCAGCCAAGCTTCAGTCAACCGATTCGTACCTTTAGAATTGGGCCATCAATTGGTTCATGGTACATTTAGATCGATCCAGGGGTCTACGTACCAGTGTAGTCGTATCTTTAACATTAAATCCTGTTTCTGATTTACAGTATCAGTGAAACGTTACACCCCTAATGAGAATGGATTAAATTGAGCGAGGGCATCTATACTTATTATTGCACAGAGACGTCAAAGAAACCAGTGGAGGCGGCGAGAACTGATTTCCTCCACGAGTACCTGTTCAAAATGCCCAAGACCAAAATGATTCAGACATACGGCTTTTCATGAAACAGAGAGCACTAGCTACATTGCACTTGAGGTAGAGAGTAAGAGGTAGGCTAAAAAGATATAAATATATTTAATCTGAATTAAAAAAAAGACCTGCTATAAGAGAATGGACAACCTTTGCTGCACTACCAGCACTGAGCATTGTGTTGAGTCAGATTTAATTTGAAATGCATTGATGCACATACAAGATCTGTTTGGACATACAGTAAATGTCTCCCAGTTTAAAAATCGATCTCTACACAGCACTAATCTGCCACCCAGAGCCAAAGAACGAGTTGGTCAGTGGGTGAACGAGAGACCAAATAGGCTAACTCTGGGTCATAATGAATGGGATTCATAGGGGCCAACCTCTCAGTGGTGACTGAAATACCCCATCTACTGGTGTAGTGTGTATATATTGCCTACAGCCTACCTGTGCAGCAACTTCCATATGCTGCATTGGGAAGAGAAGAAGCATTTTGATGATTTTACAATTATTCATTAGAGTTTGTGAGAGAGCTGGTCAGCTGTTAGGCTTGATGTTTTGATAACAAGCATGATTAGCCTAGCCTATCAGGTATAGGTTACCAAGACTAATTAAATAACAAATATAATTTTTCTCTCATGGCTTAATGGTGATGGTTACCTTACAGTTTAATACTATTTAGCCTTAATAATAGGCTACATATTGGGCACACAGGCATTTCAGATCTGTTTTATGCAAACAATTCAGGTGTTGGTAAAGAAATCAGAAAACAAATAGCATAATAAAACGAACCATTTCGCCAATCCTTAGTCACTAGGATTTAGTGCTTTGTTCGGTGACAATGTTTGCGCATTTAACAAACTGTTACATCAAGCTGCATAAACAGAGATCATGGAGATCCAGTCTTTTGCCTGTTTTTTAGGAGGTGGCTTAAAACTATTATTCAGTCCTATTTCATTCTTAAATTGGTTTTAACATAGACCAACATCGCATGATTAACGCATCGCCCTACTTTCTGTTCTGAAGGTGTGTACTCGTTAACGGTCCAATAAATGGGTCGGCTTCTGAACGTGCTGCGCAGTTGGTTGGTGATGGTGTCCGTGATTGCTATGGGCAACACAGTTCAAAGTTTTCGAGATCACCGCTTCTTGTCTGAGAAACTTTACACTGGGTCTCCGGAGTTTGGTAAGTGTTAACTGTTTCTGACATGACTGCTATGAATTCTTTTTTTCTTTTTTTTTATCTAAGCATAAAAAAAACATTTTGAGAGTGATTTTTGCACTGAAATCAAAACTCAGGTTTGTGAGTAACTGTAAAAACATATATCAATCTGCTAATTTTATGCTACAGTTTCATTAGTTTTGGTCCCAGTCTCAAGAATTGTGTTTCTTAACCAGGCCTCTGTGGTTGCATCTAAGTATTTTGCTTTCGACTCAATCATCTTGGGGCGTTCTAAACTTCTTAAGATGTAGGCTAGGCTACTGCAGTGGAGATTTCAAGGCATAAAGGAGAAGATGAAAATAGCCTTTAACAAGACTGTTTAAAGTGAACTGCTGAAGCAGCGTTGTAAGGCTATGGTTTTGTTTTTATACCAAAGTGAGCAGATTGGAATTAGCCTTTAAAAAGGCTGATGTACTATGGAAAACTGATCAAATTACGAAACTATCAATAGTGGTAGCCTATGTTTCAGATGTCTGGACTGTCTTGTGTAGGCCTACCTGTGGATGTCTGCTACAGTTTGTTGAGGTTTGAAATGATAACTTTCAGCTTTCATTGGCTAAGCTGAAGACAAAGGTGTCTGTGATTTGTTGTAATCCATCCCCCTTATATTTTGCCGCACTTGTGAGGTCCCTTGCATTTTGCGAGTGAGATGTCTATGTCCACATGCCCCACTTGCAAGGTTTTACCCAGTTTGAGAACCGCTGAAATAGATTGATCACCGGAGAATGTTTGCCTAAGTGTTCAGGTATCAACTACGTTCTGATCAGTAGCCTCTTTAAAAGTCAGTGGCTGTGGGACAAACACAAGTTGCTAAAAATGGGCACCTATGTTTTAGTTTTTCTTTTCTCTGGGTAAACCTCTTCTTTTTTTTTTGCTGTGTGTGCGCGTGCATGTGTGGGTAGAGAGATAAAAAAGAAAGAGAGGTTGTGTCTGTGTGTCAAAGAAGATCATAAGATTATGTCTAAAATAATGACAAAACTGTTTTTACCTTTTTTACATTAAAAACATTTCAATCTCTGGTAACTAATGATTGTAAATGGATTGATGTAACTTAACATCAGTCTATTCAATGAGGCCTTAAGACATTGTTGTGGAGGTAAGTACTTGAGGATATTTTGCATTGCGATAAGAAACAACAGAGCAGGGGTCTTTACAGTTCAAAGTCTAAATTGGACCTCTTCATTTAGTTTGGACCGGGGCTTTGAGTCCCTCTCTAAAGAGGTTTCCATTTTGAACCCATATCGGGCATGAACATCATGAAGTTGTCCAAGCAGAGCTTTTTTGCCCCCGCATTAACCGCTGAGTCCCAAACCTATTCCAAAATGACATGGAGAGGCATCATGCTGTAGAGGTATTTGACCTACGGTGTGGCTCTATTTTCCAGTAACAAGATGAGCACATCAAAGCATAACAGCTTGCAGGCCAAATGGAATGACCTTTTTCTTGTTGCGATTCATATATTGCAAACTCAGGGGTCGATGCGCCATCTGCAATTTAAGCCCCGATAAGTTTCTCCTGTCATAACTCACAGCCATCACTAAATGCAAGGCCTGGGATGGACAGCTACAAAAATGTTCGCCAGGCATAGCCAAGGCCTCATCCTTGGAATGATTATGCAAATACTTGGCATACGCCTGATGATGCACAATAGCATATAGTAATACCTCTGACAGTGTATAGGTTCTCTGACTGGTGTCTTCCTCCCAGTAAAACGCCTCCATTGTCCGCATGTCCATGATGCTATGTCAGACATAATAATGCTCTGATCTGGGTGACGGGGCCTCGTGCCTACATTTGAGTTCCAGCTTTACAAATTATTTGTGAACACAGGGCTTTTGAACCCTATCAAAGTCTGTAACTACCCCTGCGTGAATGGAGAAGTGTCTACCTGCAGATCCGCAGACATCTCTAGGAATATAATCAAACTCTGCAGTAGTCTGCTTGACAGCAGTTGCAATGCATGTTAAAAGGAGTGGCAAAATATGATGGATCAAAATTCCTTAAATAACTTTTAGTCAGCAGGGTCTGTAGAAGATGATGTATACCCAATTACATGAGGCCTCAGACTACTTTTTTGTACCTTCGTTTTCTGATTTTCTGAATAGGCTTTACTTATCCACGACGAAGTGCACATGTTGGCATTACAAAAGGACCAGTAAGACTGAATAAAATGTTATGAATGTCTCTGCCTTCATCTCACGAAAAAAAAAAATAGCCTGTGTCACTATGATCTGTCTCGTCATCTGACGTCCTGCCTGTGTTTCTGCCGTTCTCATTCTATACTTATCAGTCTGTTTTGCTATCCTTGTTTATTTATTTCATCCGTATAGGTGTTGATGTTCAATTTCATATATTAATTTAAAGTCGTCCAATTTCAAGTCATCCATTCTTCAACACTAGCTGCTACCTTATCTTCAAACAGAAAGTAACGTTAAATCTCCATGGCAACAGCTCTTGAGGGTTTGGGAAATAATCGGATTTATTGCTTCCTTCATTATTCACAGCTAAATAAATTATTTTCATTACATTTCATAGATTTATTACCAGACTCTATGTAAAAAGGGCCACGCACAACTCGCGGAAAATGATAAAAAATGGAAGCCAGATCTATTTCTGAATTTTCGGTGCGGACATGGGCATACTTTCTGTTTCCACGTCTGTTGTAGCCATTCTCATTGGGCCTCATTGTCGAACCTACCTAGGAAAAGATCTCTGCCGCATTCAATTTGTTTTTTTAAAGCTTAAAAGTGTCTGTAGCTGTGCACTGATTCTTAAGCCCAATTCTGTCCGCTGGTGGAAGCGTGCTCACCTGTGCGCGCGCACGTGTCTGTGTGTGTTTGTGCGCATCGCGGCAGAACTCTGCCAGGCGCGATACAGAGAGCAGAGAATTGTAAACGCGCGACCATGTAGAGACAGAAATTACATGCCGTCGTGTAAATAAGATAAATAACATGAGGCTATTTATTTTGTTTAATAAAAGAACAAGCTATAGACCTGTTCTATAGGAAAGGTAACCTTAAATTACTTCCGTTGTGATCTGGCGCTTTATAGAAAATAAAATTTAACAAAATTAACTTGACCTTTCAGGGGGGGCGGGGGGGTGCCGTTGGGGGGGCGGGGCGCCCCCCTAATATATTGGTAGGGGAAACACTGGTCATTAGGGCTGAACGATTAATTGCATTTGCGATTTAATCGCGATATGATAGAACGCGATTTTTTAACCGCAACGTTCGCGATTAAAAAACGTGGTAAAAAAAAAAATTATAATTTTTTTTTTTTTTTTAAGATGGTACATTTTGCACACAGTGTTTAAAAAGTGCATGCCTAGTGTTTATACTTAAAATTACTTTTTTAAATTACTTAAATGCACAGTGGCAAAGCCACCGATTTGTTGTTCTTGTTTCTGTAATGAGCAGTTAAATAAAAATGTAAAATGTGGGAAAGAATATTTTACACTAAATGTATCTAATATTGTGTTGGTCATATTTAAATCATTCATTATGTTTTGTTGGGAAAAAAAGAGGATAAAAAAAAATCGAAAATCGCAATCGCAATATTTTGGTAAAAAATCGCAATTAGATTATTTTCCCAAATCGTTCAGCCCTACTGGTCATTCATCACTATGGGAAAGTCCCAAGAACACAGTGACAATGTGCGACGGAAAGTTGTGGAGCTGCACAAATCAAGAAATGGACTCAAGAAAATCTTTAAAGAGTTGAAAATACCCATTTCCACTATCATGGAAATAATTAAGAAGTTTAAAGCGACAGGAGATGTTAAGAATCAGCCTGGAAGAGGACGTGTGTATACATTGACCCCACGCACCGTGAGGAGGATGGTTCGACTGGAAAAAGAATCTCCAGAAAGTTCAGAAAGTCTTCAAAACTACCATCAGACGCCACCTACATCACCACAAGTTGTTTTGTAAGTCAGACTTTCAATGGGGCCGAGTTATATGGTCAGAGGAGACCAAAATAAAGCTTTTTGGCAACAAACATCAAAGGTGGGTTTGGCGTAGACAGAAAGATAGCCATACAGAAAAGACCCCCATACCCAATGTGGAGTATGGTGGCGGATCTTTGATGTTGTGGGGCTGTTTTTCTTCCAAAGGCCCTGGACATCTTGTTAGGATACATGGTATCATGGACTCCATAAAATACCAGCAGATATTAAATGAAAACCTAACAGCCCCCTCCAGTAAGCTTAAAATGGGCTGTGGTTGGACCTTCCAGCAGGTCAATGATACGAAGCACACCTCAAAATCAACACAAAAATGGTTCACCGACCGCAGAATAAAGGTTTTGCCATGGCCATCACAGTCCCCCGACCTAAACCCCATAGAAAATCTGTGGGATGAGCTGAAGCCGAGTCTACAAACGTTGACCTCAGAATCTGAAGGATCTGGAGAGATACTGCATGTAGGAATGGTCTCAGATCCCGTGCCATTGTGTTCACCAACCTCATCACAAATTATAGGAGAAGACTCAGAGCTGTTATCTTAGCAAAGGAAGGCTGCACAAAACATTACATTAAGGGGTGCCAATAATTGTGGCACACATGTTTTGGGGAAAAATATTTATTTAATGTCAACAGTTTTTTTTTTTTTTTTTTTTTTTCCCCCAATAGTTTTACTTCAATGAAAAGGTAAGATTTTTGCAAATATTTTGAGTGAAAGACCAAGAGGATAAACAGCAAAGACATATTTTTGTATAGTCTGTTTTGCTCATATTCACTAGGGGTGCCAATAATTGTGGAGGGCACTGTACATTCATAGCTTGCTCTGGAGAGCGAGGAGGTCAACCACTCCTCGGATGAAAGTACTGAAAACGGTGAGGACAAACCTATCCACTTTGAGCTTCGCCTTGACCCCGCTGAGGATATTTGTGATGAGTGAATTGGAGTATTGGTGAAAAGTTCATGTCAATAGCACCTTTGGAAATATATTTACTGAGAAAAATGGTGACATGTGCAATACTTATTTTACCCACTATATGTTTACAAAGTTCAGAGTTAAACATTTTGGCCCGAAATCTTTACTTTGTGTTTAAGTTAGTCTGAGCACCTCTGAACGTAGGTTTTTGTAAGGTTTACATTTCATTTAAATAAAAAAATATTTTACTACATTCCTTTTACTGTTATTATTGCTGAGGTCTTCTAGAATATAATCATATATGCCACTTTTGCATCAATTTAGTTAGGTGAAATATACAAAAACATCAAGGCATGTCAGACTACCTCAAAGAGTCTAACAGGTCTTCCAAGTGTTAAGTACATATTCACGTATTGGCAGCCAAACTCTATCTTGTACTTGTAGAAACCATCGGTCTGCACATACTCACCCCCACCGCATACTTGAATGCTGTCTATCTTCTATCTTGTATGTATCATTTATTTACCATGTTATGTTTGTATGTATTGTGTACATTTAACAAATGCATGTATGATTTCTTCTGCCATGTTCCTGACCCCCGCCCCCCCCCCCCCCCTATTAAATGGGAAAGATCCCTAGGTTTAAAAACATTTAAGGAACTATACTTTGTGTTTCTTCTGTGCTTTCAGTGAATGGCCTTCAAGCTAGAACATTTGGAATATGGACCTTGTTATCATCTATAATCCGTCTTTTCTGTGCCATAGACATCCAAAACAGAACGTAAGATTCTCTTCACTAATGTGGCCGAAGTAATACAAGTTATGTGTGGAATACTGTAACCCCACTAATGAATATCCCTCTTTGCCTCTTCCTCTTCCTCAGACTGTATCACATCACACTGTGGACATTTGTGCTGGCTCTAGGGCACTTCCTCTCTGAAGCTTTCATCTACAAAACAGCTCCCCTGACTATTGGTGTGATGGCACCTCTTATTGTGGCAAGTAAGTACAACACTGATATATCATTTAGAGTTTTGGATGGAGGATTAAATTGTTACAGGTTGAAGGAGACACAACTTATTTGTGATGGATTCTTGTTACTCCATTGCATCTGTTTCCCTTGGTGCTAGCATCCCTTGAAGTGGGGTAGGGTCAAAGTCTTTTTTGGGCAATCGCTAAAACCATTTTCTCCAAAATTATGATTTTTTTTTTTAATGACACAATGGACTCTAGGAGGTTACGATTCATTTGTGGAATGTAGCATTTCATTAGCCAATATCCTGTGTTGTAAAGGGTTAAACTTCATGAAATGTGACACCCTGCATCACTATGACATTCTATGGACACGCCAAATTTTGTGAATTTTGTCTATACAGGGCGCTGCAACAGACGTTTGAATCTCAAGAACCCCTTAATCTAATTTGAGATTAGGGTATGTTTAGACTTGGTTACATTTGTTCACTTCTCCTAATGTCCCATTTGGCTCATTCAACAAAAGGGGTGCCAACATGCCCGTGTGAATGGCCAAGAGTAATTCAGTTTTTTTGGCTCACTCATATGGCATAAAGAAGCTATTTACCTCATTTCAAACAAATCAGCCATAAAATGTCGCTACACATGTTTTCCTTTGTTCTTTAAAGGGGACCTATTATGCTTTTCCAGTTTTCACCTTTCCTTTAGTGCGTTATATAGCTTTTTGTACAGCCTTTTCCTCTGTCACATGATGACGCAATCTTGTAACACAATCCTTATTTCCCAGACAACGTTATTGCCCACGGACCTGACCCTGTTAATTGCTGCTTGTGGGTATTTTTAAACTATTACAACCTTAGCGGAACATTTCATTTATCAGACTTGATCACCTTGTTGTTGAAAGCCTTGTTGTGTGGTTATGGTACATAGCAGAGATTAAAATATACCCACCAATGTAATCAGGAGAAATGGCCCTTTTAAATGGTGTAAAATACAATAAAGAAATTGAAGTGCAACACGCATCATTTCTGAATAATATTCTCAAGTCACCCACCTCAAAAAAACCAAATCCTTTTTTCCCACCAATTTAAAAAAAAAAATAAAAAAAAAAAAAAAGCTTTAGTTCAAAAGTTATGATCAATTCACTGATTGCTGTATCATTAAATAACCAATATTATTCATCATAAAAATGTTTTACTTTCTAATAAAGTTCAACAAAATAGCTTAACATGGAAAACCATGAACACAATTTCATTAAATCACTTTAAGGTCATTCAAAAATATTAAAACAATATACATAAAACAAATACAAAATATACAAGCAATTTCATATATTATACAACACTACAACTACCAACTACTACAACAACCTTTAATAAATTACAAATATATACCCTCTCCAAATAAACATAGAACAATAAAACTTGCCTGTGGAGAAAAGAGTAACTACAAAGAAACATACACAGACACAGAGTGGGATGAACCATAGAGAGATAGAAACATACACACACACACACACAGAGTGGGATGAACCATAGAAACATATACACACACACACACACACACATACACACACACACACACAGAGTGGGATGAACCATAGAGAGATAGAAACATATATACACACACACACACACACACACACACAGAGTGGGTTGAACCATAGAGACAGATAGAAACATACACACACACACACACACAGAGAGTGGGTTGAGGGTGATGGACAGTATACACAGAGAGGCCTGATCTTGAAACTCGTCACCTTCAGACAAATGATACGCCTTAAAACAATTCTGCTCACCACCAGCTTAACAAAACCAACAGCCAACAGCTTTTTTATGAGCCCTCTGGTACAGTAACATGAGTCACATGAAATGACAACGATGGATAAGCTATTATAGCTGATGAAGACTGTGACGGCTGGCTGGTGAGGTGGAGTTTCTCTAAAATGGATCTGACATCTTAGCCGATCTAAATGCATGTCCTGCTGCTGTATTGGAAGGTTACTAAAGTCTGAAATAACGGAGAACTATTGACAACGGCAAAGTCAACAAAGAGGAAGAAAAGGGTTTTCCACCACTATTATTTTGTCCCAGAAAAAATCCCCAATATTGCGATTGCGATTTTTTTATTTTATCCTCTTTTTTTCCCCCCAACAAAACGTAATGAATGATTTCAAATATGACCAAAACAATATTAGATACATTTAGTGTAAAATATTCTTTCCCACATTTTACATTTTGACCATATCGCGATTTAATCGTGAAATGCAATTAATCGTTCAGCCCTAATGCAAACTCACTATGACTACTATTATTACTGTTATTATTGTAACAAGCAATACTCTTGTAACAACCAGTCATTGGCTTACCCAGCAGAGGATGATGGGAGGTCACTATCCTCTTCTTCCTCCTCTTCCTTGCCCAGCTGCTGCCTATCCAAGAATCCAAGAGTCCTCTACTTCGATGTCCATGCATTCGTGGTCCTCAACGTCACGCTCTCTGATAAACCAAAGCTCGTCCTCAGTGAGCTGCCTCCTCCCCCTTAGTGACCACAGAATCTGTGCGTACTGGCTCTTCCCTCCATCCATCACAAATAAGTTGTGTTCACTTGGGGGAGGTTTGTGTTGAACTATAGGAGCATACAAGCTTTCAAACCAACAATGAGTAATACAAATTTGAGTAAATCTGACAGAAAACAACTAGATAACATACACACACACACACACACACACACAATATTTTTCTTACAGCACTGTAATGACGAAATACAGTAGCGGGTACATATCGCAACTTGGGGTAAACATTGTAACCCTGCCCCCATCTCCTTCTGTAAAGCTCATTGTGTTACCTCCTGGTAATGATTTTTGATTTGAAGTTTGATTTGGAGTCATTCCATGTCAAGTGTACGAAAGGCTAGCCTACTGTTGGTCGCGTGGTCGGTATGCTCATCCTTATGTTTATTGATTGTGTTGTGTTGCATTGGCATGCCTGAGTGTGTGATGGGAGTATGAGGCTGTGAGCAAACTATAGTTTGTAACATAACCAAGTCACGCATGGGGCAGGGTTCCAGATGCTTTGCCTAGCGCATTGTCATATCTATAACTAGCCTACTGGTGGGTATGTAAAAAAGGAGAGCCCACCCACGAAAATCATGTGCCGCTAACAATTGTCTGGCGCCAGGTCTGGGTAGGAGGCCTGTTGTTCCGGGGATATACTATTTAGTTAGATGGTCCGCGAGTTTTTTTTTTATTGGCTAAGTGATCTTTGGTCTGAAAAAGTTTGAGAAACACTGATCTATATCATATGGTCTCCTCACATGATCAAATAGAGACTTGACATTGGACAACAGCATAGATATTACCCAGCAATCATCATTGCAAATCTGAATATGACAAAAATACCAAAGAAAATAAGATAGTATTCATTTCATTGAATCGTTTTTTAATAGTTTCTATAGTGTATGTAAGATAAGCATATTATTTTGTTATAGATTGCTACTATTTTCCCCACAAATAATACCTACCATGCCTTTTCAAGTGAATATATTGTATAGCGTTTGACACTCTTCATTGTAATGCAGCGTGTCTCCAAGACCCATGTGACTACACCTGTTGCACTCACTGTAAAACACATGTCATGCTAGTGTACGTCCAAATCCGTTTCCTCGCCAATCCGTAAAGAGGACGGACACCGACGCAGAAGTATAATTCGACTTTAAGGGGGAGGCAGGATGGGCTCTATCTAGATATGAAAGGTGTGAATGCCAGGCAGGGAGGGTCTTGCTGACCGAATACCAATGCTCATTTTGTGATACTGGTTTATCAAGGCAGATATGTAATGCTCTACACAAACATGGTCATCTAAATGTTAATAGGCCCGGCCCCAACCATCTTGTCAAAAGAGACAAAAGAAAAGAATCAAGTCTAATAGACCTGGCTCCAGACCCCTGGTGTGGCTAAGGGTAGAGATCAATTGATGTGGCCTGGTATTTAAAACCTACCAATATCTTACACAAGCTGATGAATGTTTTAAGGACACTGCCTAAATCAACTCTGTGGTCAATATCTAGTGATATTCAAGTGCACATTTCATGAAAATGTATTCCACCGAATCATGTTGGTAGCAGGCATTATATCAGGTATTTTGTAGTGCTAAACCTGGCATTATAGCAGGTACTTTGTAGGTTTAGCACTACAAGGTACCTGATTTAATGTAGGTTTAGCACTACAAAATACCTGATTTAATGTAGGTTTAGCACTACAAAGTTCAAAATGAGTGTGATTTTACTTGGCCACATTTCCAGCTGCTATCTATCCCCTGCTGAGAATGACCTGCATGTCATTCAGAATTTTGGCATTTGCCATGTATTGCGCATGCTGTCTAGACTCTGATGATGCCGCTTGTGTCTATTCTACTTTATTCCTTTTGCAACATTAACAATGATTCTTTCAAGACAATCCTCAGTGATTCCAAAGTTTTGAAGAGTGGTATATATGCTGCATTGTACAACCTGTAATTTTTGCAGAAGTTTTACCTGTAAAGTTACCATTTTTCATGTAGACTAATTGATAAACTAATTTTGTGATTTGTGAATAATTGTTGAAAACTTCTAATACGGTTTAGCTTAACATGGTTTAAAAAACAGAATACATAATAGCCTGCTCAGTGCTGTATTATGTATGACTAGACCTAGATAGAAAATAGACTCAGACGTTGTATTGGAAATTATTATTAAACCTTTGAGCACAGTGTATACCCACTAAACTGGTCTTGTTTGTATCATGTATTTACCACCGGATGTCTGTATATATATTATGTACACCTACCAAATGCAGGATATGTACAACACCTGTTGTTTCCCATCCCCTTCTGCCACACAACCCTCCCCCATCCCCCCTTCCTATCTCCACCCAGCCGACCTCAAGCAGATGGGTCCCCCCTTATGTGCCGTGGTTCTGCTTAAGGTTCCTTCCTGGCTAACAGGGAGTTTTTTTCTTGCCCGTGTTGCCAATGTGCTTGCACTAAGGGGGTTCAGGCTCTGGGCTCTGTAAAGTGCCTAGAGACAATTGTATTGTTATGGCGCTATATAAATTGAATTGAATTATATTATTGCCTATGGATATTTTGGTGAAGTTACCGATATTCTAAAACATTTGGGAAATGGGAAAAGGTAGCTAGGCCAAGACATCAGCCTTGCTCCTATGTTATTTAATTTACAAGGTCATACCAACTGGCCCATGTGGCCATATGATAGATTCTGTAGAAGTTTTTGGGAAACAGCACTATAATTTTGCAGGCACGCCTTTCAGATGCTCGGGTACATAAGAGAGAAAAACAGGTCAGGTGGGAAGATTTCCCCAGTCCATTGATTTAGCATGGAATGAATCATAAATTGTCACAACATAAATTGTCCCACCCATTCTGTGCACTTTCAGGCATTTCCATCGTGGGCATGTTGGTAGGCTTTCAGTGCATCACCGAGTCCCAGGAGACCACAGCTGGCCAGAAGAAGAGGAAATGAGATCACAGCTGCTCCAGCTGTAACGCTGAATTAAAACCACAAAAGTTTGATGGACTGGCCAAGCAGTGTTGGTCTTTGGCTTTGCGGTCGCAAAAACAATAACAAGATGGTAGTTATTTTTGCCTTAGAAATGATAGAAATGATCCTTGCACAAATCCCAGGATTTGGTTCTTATTCTGATGGTTAAACCTTCCAATCGATGTTGTCTGCTGTAAACAAATTGGTTTTGTACTCTGCAGACTAGATAAAAGACTGAAGTAAAAGTATCTGATGAGATTATAATTAAAACATTTTCTCCTTGTGTCCTACAATATGTTGTCTACTGTGCAGATTCCTGGGATTCATTCCTGTCCTAAATAAATCAAGCTGTCCTTTATTTCCTGTTAAGAAGGTAGTGGTCCTGTAATAGTCTTATTCTAGCTGCTGATGAGGTGCAAAAAGCCTCATGATGATGATTTGTGATATCATTACCTTTTACCCCCTCCCCTGAAACATTGCTTTGGTTCTCCAGTGCACTTTCCTAATTGTTTTTAAATAAAAGATATATTGATTGGACAACTGTGTGCATCTATTTTGATAAGAGATCTCCCCCCTTTACTCATCAGTAGACCAAGATGGCGGCACATGCACATTGAGAGGCTCAACATCTCACCAGTTTTTGCAATATATTGTTTATTTACTTATTAACCATCTCCTGCATTTCAATATTTAATTTAGAAGTATTTTTTTTAACTCAAATGATGTTCTCAAAGCTATCCCTCTGAACAGGAAAGACTTATTTAGGAATTTTCACCCACTTTTCCTTGCAGATCACTATCAAGTTCTGTATGTGGTTGAGATTTACCCACGAAGTTTAACTAGTGATCGCAATCAATTTAACTAGTGATCGCACTTTAACTACTTTAACTAGTGATCGCACTTTAACTACTTTACAGTGCCCTCCACAATTATTGGCGCTGTCATGGCAAAAAGTGACCGGGTGCCAAAAAGAGCCCGGGTGATGTAATATTGGCTTTCGAACGACTCTTGAGTGACAGTTGCTATACCAACGCTTAGCATTACGTAACCCGGACACTACGTAACCCGGGCACTTTTTGGTCAGTCTCAAGAGTCGTTCGAAAGCCATCAGCTACTTGTTAGTCACTTAATATTGTCCCTAAAACTATTAAGTATTCCGTTTTAGCTACACCTGCCGGTATCCTGTACATCAACATTTGCAGTCAATACTACTTTTTGAATCGCTATATATTGTGGCTAAACACATTTTTACCCGGTAAATAAAGTGTTCCATTTCAGCCGTTTACATCATCATTTGCATTTCAATTGAAATTGTTTAGAGTAGAAATTCGTTTTTATAAAAAGGAGAAAATATACTGATATACGGTGCTTGTTTATCTACCGTTTTAGCAAGCCAGCCAGTTAGTTTGCTAACATCTTAAATAATATACGGTGCTTGTTCATCTACCTTTTTAGCAGGCCAGCCAGTTAATTTGCTCACATCTTAAATAATATACGTTACGGTGCTTGTTCATATACCTTTTAAGCAAGCTAGCCAGTTAATTTAATAACATCTTAAATAATATATGGTGCTTGTTCATCTACCTTTTAAGCAAGCCAGCAAGTTAATTTGCTAACATCCTAAATACTATACGGTGCTTGTTCATCTACCTTTTTAGCAAGCCAGCCAGTTCATTTGCTAACATCTTAAATCATTTAAGATCTACCATTATTTGTTGATATAGGCCTATTTAGAAAAACTTGGGAGAGTTCATACTAGCTTGCTAGCTATACACTAAGCAAAATAATGTGCCCCAGCTAATGGAGGAATTGCTAATCGCTAACGAGATGCTAGCGGCGATGTAACCGGTTGAAATGTACTTACTTTGACACTATAATAAACTTGTGAGTCAACAACTTTCCTAACACAGTCAAACATCAAGCACATGGTTTATTGCAGGTAAAATACAGGCAAGCTGGTCTCAGGTAGCGAAGTATAATGCGAGATGCTCTGGGGTAAATCGCGTTATTCAGGTAGTCTGACTTCCAAAAAGAGCCCGGGTGACGTAATGCTAACGTTGGTATAGCAACTGTCACTCAAGAGTCGTTCGAAAGCCAATATTACATCACCCGGGCTCTTTTTGGCACCCGGTCACTTTTTACCATGACAGCACCCTTAGTGAATGTGACCAAAACAGGCTATGAAAAAATATGTCTTTGCTGTTTATCCTCTTGGTCTTTCACTCAAAATATTCAAAAAAATCTTACCTTTTCATTGAAGTAAAATTATTGAAAGAAAAGAAAAATGTTGACATTAAATAAACATTATTCTCCAAAACAAGTGTGCCACAATTATTGGCAGCCCTTAATTTAATGTTTTGAGCAGCCTCCCTTTGCCAAGATAACAGCTTCTCCTATAATGCGTGATGAGGTTGGTGAACACATGGCAAGAGATCTGAGACCATTCCTACATACAGTATCTCTCCAGATCCTTCAGATTCTTAGGTCAACGCTTGTATACTCGGCTTCAGCTCTTCCCACAGATTTTCTATGGGGTTTAGGTCGGGGGACTGTGATTTTGAGGTGTGCTTCAGGTCATTGATCTGCTGGAAGGTCCAACCACGGCCCATTTTAAGCTTACTGGAGGGGGCTGTTAGGTTTTCATTTAATATCTGCTGGTATTTTATGGAGTCCATGATACAATGTAACCTAACAAGATGTCGAGGGCCTTTGCAATAAAAACAGCCCCACAACATCAAAGCTCCGCCACCATACTTCACAGTGGGTATGAGGTGCTTTTCTGTATGGCTATCTTTCTGTCTACGCCAAACCCACCTTTGATGTTTGTTGCCAAAAAGCTTTATTTTGGTTTCATCTGACCATATAACTCGGTCCCATTGAAAGTCTGACTTACATTTGACAAACTGTAGGCGCTTTAGTTTGTTGTTGATTGACAGCAGAGGCTTTTTTCTAGCAACCCTCCAAAACAACTTGTGGTGATGGAGGTGGCGTCTGATGGTAGTTCTGGAGACTTTCTGACCCCAGGACTCAATTTACCTCTGCAATTCTCCAGCTGTGACCCTTGGAGATTCTTTTGCCAGTCAAACCATCCTGCGTGGGGTCAATTTACAGATAGGTCCTCTTCCAGGCTGATTCCTTACATCTCCTGTCGCTTTGAACTTGTTAACTATTGCCCTGATTGTGGAAATGGGTATTTTCAACTGTTAAGATATTTTCTTATATCCTTTTCAGGATTTCTGCAGCTCAACAACTTTTGCCGCACTTTGACACTGTGTTCTTTTGTCTTTCCCATCTTGATGAATGACTTGATGAAAGGGTATTTGGCCTGTGTCACCTTATATTTATACCCCAGTGAAACAGGAAGTCATGGTTGACCACTACCATGAGTTCCTAATCAAACAGGTGAACTTAAAAATGTAAAACATGACTGGTAATATACTTCAGTTACATTTTAATTATAATATTTTCTAGGGGTGCCAATAATTGTGGCACCCATGTTTTGGAGAAAAATGTTGTATTTAATGTCAAACAAAAAAGCGTTGACCTAAGAATCTGAAGGATCTGGAGAGATACTGTATGTAGGAATGGTCTCAGATCTCTTGCCATGTGTTCACCAACCTCATCACGCATTATAGGAGAAGCTGTTATCTTGGCAAAGGGAGGCTGCTCAAAACATTAAATTAAGGGGTGCCAATAATTGTGGCACACCTGTTTTGGAGAATAATGTTTATTTAATGTCAACATTTTTCTTTTCCTTCAATAATTTTCCTTCAATGAAAAGGTAAGATTTTTCTGAATATTTTGAGAGAAAGACCAAGAGGATAAACAGCAAAGACACATTTCTTCATAGCCTGTTTAGCCCATATTCACTAAAGGTGCCAATAATTGTGGAGGGCACTGTGTGTATATATATATATATATATATATACACACAGTATATATACCTCAGAAGCAAACTGTTAGACCTAACCAGCACTGGTGAATTACAGGGACAATTCTCAGCTTATTATTTGTTTGTCTAAATAAGCAGTCTCTTGCAATACTTTTTGCTGCATCTGACTGATTCTATTGGAGTGTGAGTTATATTGCTGGACCGTATTTGCTGGTCAAATGAACCATTATTAAACGAGTGTCTCTAGTGCTGAGGCTTTATGAGGCAATATGTGTTAAAACATCATTAGTTTTTCCCCTTAAAGCACAAATACTGAGACAATGGCACTATATTTCCAGTATATTTATTTGACATGTGACATGGTATAACAAGTCAATAACCACATATGGATTGTTTAAATATCTTTGGCTGCAAGAAGTGCTCGTGTTACAACTGCCTCTCCCAGGTTCATACAGTTAGGTAGAATAACATTCTTAAAGCACCCAGTATAAGACTATTTTCAAATGAGAAGAAAAATTCAAATTTATAGTAAGACTTTAGGTTACAGGTAGCTAGTTAGGACACAGGATCTCTTCAGACATTCCTGAGACATCTTTCTATGTAGACTTCTTTACCACTCTAGCCTCAGCTTAAGGGGAGCTGTAGCGGCCATAGAAGAGGATGCTTTGTGTGGGGTTGTGTCGGATGAAGAAGAGGAAGGGGTGGTCCGCCATGAACATTTTTGGTATCAGAGCAGAGCGATTCCCAATGACGGCACCTTTAGAGCCGCCTGCCACAGTGCCCTTCTCGTTCACTTCCACAAAGGACTTGTGCGCGACCTTGGTCAGAACCAAGTCGTCGCAGGACATGCCGGAGAAGTCACACTGGGGGCTAAAGGCATCCACCATGCCCATGCTGACCAGGATCTTCTTGAGATCATAGGTCTCTTCCAGCTTGAACCTGGGGAGACCCACCTTGACCTCCACGGTGTGCATCATGTCAGGCCTGGTCCACTCCACAAGTTTGTCATACGTGAGCATCTGCTCCAGCTTAGGGAGTGGCAAAGAGAGAGGTTATATATCAGAGCAAGGACTGGGTATCTGAATGTCTGAATCTCTAATAATCCAGGTTGGACCCTCTGTTACATAGCTAGCACAGCTGACGAAAAGGACTATATGCTTACTTTTTCAAGTTTGAACATTCAAATATTAGTTTTGTAGTTGACAAAAACACTTACGTACATAAACTATAACCTCTAATAGGTTAGGTTAGGCTGATAATAGGTTAGAGATATTTCATCTAATTTTCATTCAGTTCTATGTTAGATACTTTGCACCAACCCATCTAGCATTACTGTGCACGTCACTGTTTTACCTTCTCCAGTCCAGTGGTGTTGTCCACCATGTTGTTTGGGAGCATAACGAGCATGCTCATGTCTTTGCCCACATAGGGGAGTTCCAGAATCTGGCAGTCGGCATCGGGGACGTAGGTCAAGGGGAACGTAGCCGTCTGATGCATCATTTGCACAGGCTTACTTTCATTCTGCAAACAGACACAATGACTTAATACACACAAGCACATGGGAGGGGAGTTCATTATCAACTGTTTTTGACAACCATTACCTTGTTGATCTTAAATTGTACTTCAGTGGTGTGGTCACTGTTGAACTGCTTCTCCCAGTTGCCTTTGAAGTAGATGGCGTTTACCAGCACAAGTCTTGTTTCATCATCCACATCCCCTTCAGCCAACAGGTCCTTGATTTTCTCTACAATATAGATGGATCAATACGAAAACTAATAAGAACAGCTGTTTCATTTTTACGGCAGTGACAGAAAGGTACAAAAAGAGGTGTTTTGTATGTAAGGTTATGCTGTTTGGGTTTCAGCACTGATTGATGATTACCTTGTGTCTTTTTCTCCACCCATTTGTTGATTTTTACTCGGGCCGCCTCTGCATTTGAGATGAAGTCAACAGCCTCCAACTCGGCAAGGTAGAGTGTCTTAGTGTCATCAATGAATTTCTGAAGAATGGGAGGAAAAAAAACAAGGAATGATGGCTTGATCAAAGTCAGATCAGAACTATAGAGGCCATCATTTTCTGGCACTAACACACCCAGATTCCTGCTTCCTTTACTGGCATGGAAAAGTGTCGATCAATGTTACATTTCATGCAACATGCCAGTGACTGTGCTGTCTGTGTGAAGCAGATGGTCTTACCTCAACAAACTTGTAGGTCTTCTCTCCATAGAGGCGATTGGCCAGACTCAGTGCATATGGGGCTCCGTCTTTGTTGAGTTCAGCGAAGAGCTTGTTGAAGCCAACATGGACATCACCCTCAACTTTGTTAAGGTTCAGGGTCTTTAGAGAAAATGAAAAAAGGATTATTGATAAGTGTTCAGTTATATTGTGCCGATAAAACTAAAGGTCGTATGGATCTTTCTATCGTCTTTTCCTACACTTTTCCTTGAAAACGTCATGAGATCAAGGAAAGATGTGAAGTACAATTCATAAGGACTTTGGCAAAGATAACCCCGGTGCAAAGAGAATCCGACTGCACATATACTAGGCTACTAATTATGCGAAGGTGGATGTTATTGGCTTGGGTCACGTTGATCGGTTGTTGATCGATTGTTTGTTGCTGTCGCAAGGAATTGGGGCGATACTATCTATTTTCCATTCATAAACGATGCTCCAGTGTACCCTATACTAAAGAAGATAAGGAAAGGAAGCATTTAAGCTTCTTCACGCATTCATGTCTGCCAGCATCATTTTGCTCAGTTAAAAGCAAAACACACTATCCGAACGAATTGTCTCCGTTTAATAAAATATTTTTTAAAACGTGGCTTCTGTATACGGGTAATCGTCATTGACTATACGTATAGGCCAGGTAACATTAACCTACAAAAAAGGTAAAAGTATTATTAATAAGTGTTCTGTTACTATATTCTGTGCTCACTTATCATCTACATCATCAGTGGCGGTTCTACACGGAGGCCTGGGGTGGCCCGTGCCCCCGTAGACATGTCCCTGGCCACCCCTGTGGCCACCCCGTGCTGACTAAATACAAAATTATGAATTTATTATGATTTTACATCCGAGTGCCAAAAGCGGAACTATTGTGACGCAACGTTCTATACACGGGTAAATTAAAGTGGCGCACCCAAACACTGTAGTCTGCCAGGTGTGGTGCTTTATTATTATTATATTATTACTATATATTATTATATATGACTACCTAGCTACTATTGGTTAAAAAAAATCTTACAATTTTGATGTGCCCCTCTGGTTAAACACTGGCCCCTCCTTGGCCCCCCTAGTAAAAATGGTCTAGAACCGCCACTGTACATCATGCACTGAATGCAGTTGCCCTGAGTGAAGCTATCCATGGCTTCACTGAACTGTGTGCATTGTGAACTCACCTCAAGAAGCTCCAGTATTTCCCTTGGCTCCGAGACAGACCATGGCCAACGCAGAAGAGATGCTGAGTGGTGAGTAGAACACATTGCCGGTGTTCTTGGCCTCCGTGATCTCCGTGATTTTCTTGAAAAGTTCAAGAGAGAAGTTTGCGTTTGCTGCTGCCAGTGACTCCATTGTCTGACCTATATGGAATGGGATAAAGGAGTCATAGGAGTCAAAACTGTATTTCATCTCACCGTGTCATTCTAATGGCCATACACCAAAAAAGTTGTGAGCACCACACATAACCAAGGCTAAATTGTAGCAATCATAGATAATTCCCCATTGAAAAGCTCTTTAACACTTAAGAAAGTCAGTAGAACTTACCGTTAAAATTTATTTTGCTTCTGGTATCAAGTGATTTTTTACCACCAACGCAGAAATGTGAATGTCATTCTCACCTCACTTCCCAAATTTATATTCCACTGCATGCTCAGCCTATCCCCTATTTCATGGAACAGGTTGGCTAATGCAACTCAGACATTTCCTGAGAACTACTAGATGTACAGAGTCTGCCCCAGGGGCGTAACTATAGGGGGTGCAGCAGGTGCGGCGCACCTGGGCCCCAGGGTCTTGGGGACCCGTAGCCTGGGCCCACATATTTATGTCAATCTAAATAGTCTGAATAGCCGAAAAGTCGTATTGCCAAAAATACAGATGTACACCCATATTCAGCGAAATAATTACACTGGCAAAAATAGCTGCAGATAGGTTAGTGACCTACCATGACAGTTTCAAGTGTTATAGGCTGAATATGTGCACGGGGGGAGGGGGAGTGGCGGCGACGGTTACAAACATGAAAAAAAAACAGGGGGGTACGTAGCTGGAGATTTAATGCCTGAAGGGGTACGGGACTGTAAAATGTTTGGGAACCACTGCCTTACGCCACTGACTAGAGCCTGTCATAATAGCCTGCACCTGGGCCCGTCGTAACTACGTTACGCCACTGGTCTGCCCTCTGGATTTGCCAAGGGTTACCACAGTTTTACTTAATATAGCTTTGGTGTGTAACCTTACATTTTCACACCATTATCACATTGCATTATTCTTTATGCCTTTATGAGAACAGACCTGCAGTTAAGCACCTTTTTGAACATTACCAGGTCAACTGCAATCAGAACTAGTCTTGGCCTAACCACCTAATCAGCTCAAAACTGATTGGAAGAACCAATATAGTTTGTTGGTTCTAAACTCTGAAAGTTATAAGTTATAATTAATCAATTCATTTTGTCTTGGTAATAAAAAAACACATACCTAAAATTCAGACAAAAATTATTTTCTTGATTCCTTAGGTAAGTTGCCTGAGAACAGAGTGCTCTCTAACACAGGCTGTGTGAAACCTGTTCTTTGGAAAGCATTTTTTTTTAAACAATTCTTTGGAAAGATATTTCTCAATTCAAAGGACACTGAAACCCAACCAAACCCACGCTGCCACACCCAGCTGGAACGTGCCCCGTGGACAGCCGATTACGTTAGGGTGTGTTCATGAGAAACTGTTGCTTCATACTACAAACCCATGCAAACGTTCCATGAAAAATATGTCGAAACAAATCTCTCTGAGTCTGGACACGTTTTTAAAGAGTCCATACATCGAGAAAGAGGGTTTGTTTCCGTTTTATGGTTGTGTGGTTACCCTTGCTATTAGAAAAACTGGTGTGAGGCAGTTGCATGTTGTCTGCCGATGTTCAATGAGTACGCCATCGCCATATCTCCAGTTTGACTCTCCTTTATGCCACAGTTGCGCTATGTTATTGAGGAAATCATCGTAAAATGAAATGAATGTTGCAGCTCACCTCCGCCACCTTATTTCTTTTCACCATGACACATGGCTAAGCGGGATCCGAGAGCGGCTCGGGGGCCCCGGTGTCCCATCAACCCCCGTGGGTGCCATCAGCATCAACCCAGCCGCCCCCGCCAGGTACACGTCGCCCCTCCAGCCGGCTTACCCCGGCACCCCCGAGTCCATCCCCATTGGCTCCATGCCCCTCTCCCCCGACCCCCACGCCAAGCCCCCGTGCATGGGCCTCCCCTCGGGCCTGCCGCCATCTTACAGCCTCCCCATCCCCTCCTCCATTATGCCTAGCATAGGGGCCGGTGCTGTGGTGAGTCCACAGAATGCCTCAACCAATCAGGTGCCGGCGGTGGTCGCCACCCACACCCCCGGACCTGCCCCAAGCCCGAGCCCCGCCCTAACGCACAGCATGGCACAGAGTGACAGCACCTCGTACATCAACAGCAGCACCTGTGGTGGCAACAGCCTCGACTAGCATCAACAACACCCACTACCCCCACCGCAACAGCAGCACGGCCCTCCTCATCCACAGCAGCAACAGCTTATGGGCCGTGGCAGCTGTGGTGGTGGCAGCAGAGGTGGTGGTGGTGGTGGTGGCGGTGGCGGTGGCGGCGGCGGCGGCGGCGGCCACGTGTCCAGTTACTACTTCCACCTGATGGCGCTGGCGAGGCAGGTTTTCCAGCAGATGCCACACATCTTCCCACTCTCCTCCCTCTGCAGCAACAGCTACCTCAGCAGATGGCGGCCTTCAGGGGCTTTACCCGCAGGTGTACCCAACCACCATGGGCTCCATGCAGGGTGCCGGCGTGGCCATGGCGGCCTTTTGCACAGAGAGCTCTTCATCCAAAGATGGTGGTTCAGAATGTTCCAGAAGAATTCTAGGGCCCTTAGCAGCTTCTAGGCAGGACCTTCCAGGATTATTCTATGATGACAAATGAATCCTTCACACGTGTGTGTGTGTGTGTGTGTGTGTGTGTGTGTGTGTGTGTGTGTGTATATATATATATATATATATATATACATATGCCTATAAAAGATTTCACAATTTGGATCTCACTCACTCTTGCTAGTCTCTGTCACTCCGGGTGGTTTCCGGCTAAAGTACGTTGCCTCTCACAATTCTGAAGCACTAGACAACACGGAAGGATGAGTCGCTGCACTACATCAACATCAATCTTCATAGTGGGACTTTGTACTGAAACACAAGAAGGCCGAAATGCTTACATGGTAAAAGGTGGACCACTACATTAAGTTGATGTTGTTGGATGAACCTTGCGATCTCATGGGATTGTTGTACACATAAATCTGCCAGTTATACTTGTCAAACTTTTTAATGGTTAAAAAAGAGTGGCTTTCTGTTCCTCCCGCGGTAGGTTTTCTTCGCCTCTAAGCCAGTTGCGTATATTTTATATCACACTGTGGACTAACTTCGTCCTTTATTGTAGCCTGGTGTTGTGATCCTCTTCTCCTTCGCTGACCTCGAGAACTGTTGTTCACTCTAGTTCCAGGTATGCTCTGTTCTTGAATGGATTAGCAGACCTGGTCGTTGAATTTTTATAATTATATTTATATCAGTGTCATGTTTGTTTAGTGAGGACGCATGTTCCCGCGGCAGCCAGTGTCTCCGAGTAACGTGTGTATTTTATTGAAATCTTCCTGTGGTATCGTGATTATCTGGTTCATATAGATACTATTGCAATACCACCCCACTCCATCAGGAGGTACAGTTAACCCTGGAGGTCAAGACATTGACAGTAGATTAAGCAGATACCTAACCTGAGTGATGTACGTTATCTACAACCTCTGCGAGTTCTTATATTAAATACTGAACATGATCATCTGGATTGAATCCTCATTTAATGGAAACTACGTTATCACATATTGGCGACGAGGATACTGGATGGAGGAGAAAAGTGCCTGATTAAAGTCGGATGCGTCGGGATGACCGCAGGTGGCAGACGGTAGGAACGTGCAAAGTGCTATTGGACTGGAGGTAACGAGCAAAACGGAAAGATGACTACGATGATGATAGGCACCCTGTCAACTTTTGATGCAAAAGAGCAGACTTGGGAAGAGTACTGCGAGGTTCTCGATCAGTTTTTTGAAGCTAATGGGATCGATGATGGAGAGAAACAGAGGGCTATCCTAATCAGTGTGGTCGGTCCAGCAACGTACAAGCTCATGAGAAACCTGGTGAGTCCAGATAAGCCATCTTCGAAAACATTCGATCAGTTAACACAAGTAATGAAAGAGCACTTCAATCCTAAACCAAGCGAGATGGTGCAGAGATATGTGTTTGACTCGCGTTCACGTCAGCCTACGGAATCTGTGAGTGCATATGTAGCGGAGCTCAGACGACTAGCTCATGACTGTAACTTTGGCACTACACTGGAGCAAAGGTTAAGAGATCGTCTTGTGTGCGGTATGAATGACGACCGGATTCAAAGACGTCTGCTCTCCGAAATAGACCTGACGTTTGAAAAAGCATTTAAGATAGCAGTAGCTGCAGAAACTGCAAGTAAAAATGCCCAAGACCTACAAAAGGCGGCCGTAGCATGTAACAGCATGAAAACGGAGGGAAAAGAGACAAGAGGAGAATGGAGAAACAAAGAGAGAGATTGTTATCGTTGTCACGGAAGGCACAGTGCAGCCGAATGTAAATTTAAAGATGCCAAGTGTCATTTTTGTGGGAGAGTAGGGCACATCGCTAAGGCTTGTAGGAATAAAAGTAAAGATGATGCCCGTCCCAGTGAAACCAAAGCACACAGAGCAGAGCGGCGCGCACGCCCTCAACCCCGTCCACACAGGTCACACAACGTGTGTGAGAGACAAAATGATGACGATAGCTCTGATGACGAAGAAGCATTCACACTGGCATGCCTGAATACAGAAACTTCCATGCAGAGAATTAAACCATTCGAAGTCAACATGGAAGTGAATAAAAAGAAAGTAAACTTTGAAATAGACACAGGATGCAGTGTGAGCATTATGAATGAAAAGAAATTCAATGAGATGTGGGAAGAAAATAAACGCCCCAAATTAATGAAAGTAAAATGTCTCTGAAGTCATACACTGGAGAGAAAATCAAAGTAGTGGGAGTTTCTGAAGTAAAAGTGAACTATGCTCAGCAAATGAAGACATTGCCCCTAGTGGTGGTGAAGGGCACTGGACCTAGCTTGTTAGGTAGAGGCTGGCTGGAGGCTTTGAAGCTCAAGTGGGATGAAATCAAACATGTAAAAACAGATGCACATGAGCTACAGGAAGTACTGTCAAAGCATGAGGATGTTTTCAAAAAAGAACTAGGCATGTTAAAAGGCATGAAGGCAACAATCCGTGTGTCTGCGGAGGCCCGTCCAAAGTTCTATAGGCCCCGCTCAGTTCCGTATGCCATGAGGGCGAAAGTAGAAGAGGAGATAGATAGGCTCCTGAAAGAGGGCATCATAACACCTGTCAAGTACGCTGAGTGGGCGGCACCAATTGTTCCTGTGTTGAAGCCGGACGGCTCCATTAGAATATGTGGCGATTACAAACTAACAGTAAACAGCGCCTCCTCACTAGAGCAATACCCTATTCCTCGTGTAGAAGACCTGTTCAATACACTGGCAAGAGGGACACGGTTCTCCAAACTTGATTTAAGCCACGCCTATCAGCAGATCGTGATGGAGGATGACTCCAAGAAATACCTAACGATAAACACACACAGAGGCCTTTTCACCTACAATAGGCTCCCGTTCGGAGTCTCATCTGCTCCAGCCATATTTCAGAGAACAATGGAGAGTTTGTTACAAGGCCTGCCCAGAGTAGCTGTTTACCTTGACGACATTTTACTGACTGGAAGAGACACTGTAGAGCATCTGAGCACGCTGGATGAGGTACTCAGACGACTGAAAGAGGCAGGACTGCGACTGCGCAGAAGCAAGTGTGCATTCTTGCAAGACCAGGTTGAGTACTTGGGTCACAAGATTGATGCTGAAGGCCTGCACCCAGTGCAAAGCAAGGTAACAGCCATCGAGGAAGCTCCACCTCCAACCACAGTGACTGAGCTGAAAGCATATCTTGGCCTTTTAAACTACTATAACAAGTTCCTTCCTAATCTCGCCACACGCCTAGCACCATTACACAGATTGTTAAGAAAAGACATTCAGTGGACTTGGAAGAAAGAACAAGAAGATGCGTTTTGTTTGTCTAAACAGCTGCTGAAATCAGCAAAAGTCCTGGCTCACTATTCAGCAGACAAAGAACTTGTGCTGGCATGCGACGCCTCACCGTACGGAGTCGGCGCCGTGCTGTCACACATCATGGAAGACGGAAGTGAAAAGCCCATAGGCTTCATGTCACGCACATTGACACCAGCTGAAAAGCGTTACTCACAGCTCGACAAGGAGGGGTTAGCCATCATATTCGGAATCAAGCGATTTCACAAGTATATCTATGGACGAAGATTCACGATCAGCACTGATCACAAGCCATTGATCTCGCTTTTCCATGAAAAGAAGCCGGTGCCACAGATGGGGTCACCAAGAGTGCAACGGTGGGCAATACTTCTGAGAGCGTACGAATACAATATGGTGTACAAGCCAGGCAAAGACCACGCAAACGCAGACGCATTGAGCAGGCTACCACTGCCACACACTGAAGAGGAGGATGACACAGGACAGGTCCTCATGCTGGATGTGGTGGAAGACCCACCAATCACAACAGCCCAAGTGAAGCAGTGGACTGCGAAAGATGAAATATTATCACAAGTGCTGTTGTGGTGTTTGAATGGCTGGCCAAAAGAGGTGGCTTCAATGTTCAAGGCCTACAGCCAGAGAAGGCTTGAACTCAGTGTCAGAGATGGATGTGTGCTCTGGGGAGCGAGAGTGGTTGTTCCAAAGAAGGGGAGGGCCACCCTTTTAAAACATCTACACTACACACACCCAGGCATCTCCAGGATGAAGGGCTTGGCACGTTCATACATGTGGTGGCCAGGTATGGATGCTGACATAGAAAGAGAAGTACAGTCCTGCCACACATGCCAGGAAAACAGAAAGGCTCCAGCTGCAGCTCCTCTCCATCCCTGGGAGTGGCCAGAGACACCCTGGAGTAGATTGCATGTTGATTATGCCGGCCCTCACTTAGGCAGGATGTTTCTTATCGTTATCGATGCACATTCAAAATGGCTTGATGTGTATCCAACAAGTAATGCAACAAGCCAAGTCACCATTGAAAAACTCAGACAGTGCTTTAGCACACATGGCCTGCCTCAGACAATAGTATCAGACAATGGCACATGCTTCACAAGCCAAGAGTTCGAATCATTTCTGAAACAGAATGGTATACAGCACATAACATCTGCACCCTTTCACCCGGCATCAAATGGCCTAGCCGAAAGAGCCGTGCAAACGTTCAAACAAGGAATTAAGAAAACAAAAGGAGATACTTTGGAAACAAAAATAGCAAGATTTCTGTTCAATTACAGGATTACACCCCAAAGTACAACTGGCTTGTCTCCAGCTGAAATGCTGATGTCTAGGAGACTGCGTTCCTGAGAGACTTTGTGAAATAGGAGTGAGCTCCCTTAAGCAAGAGCAAGAATGCGCTCTGGGACTCACTGGAAGGATGGTAGTCCACCCACCTTCCTAGTTATTGTTTTCTGATGTTTGTAAAAAAACAAAACAATGCACAACACCTGTAAACATTGCCATTGATGTATAGGCTAATTATTCTTCTCAGTTAAAAGTTTACATCTGAACACTATTTTAAGATAGTCAATAGTGTTATGATTTTATGTAGATTATTTTGATAGTTAAAGCATACAGGATGGTTTGTCAGAATGTTACTGTCTATAGTATATAGTGAGCAGTTAAGGTAACAGTTAATGTTGAAGCTCACCAGAGTAGTTTACTCTTAAGGGGGGAGGAATGTGGTATCGTGATTATCTGGTTCATATAGATACTATTGCAATACCACCCCACTCCATCAGGAGGTACAGTTAACCCTGGAGGTCAAGACATTGACAGTAGATTAAGCAGATACCTAACCTGAGTGATGTACGTTATCTACAACCTCTGCGAGTTCTTATATTAAATACTGAACATGATCATCTGGATTGAATCCTCATTTAATGGAAACTACGTTATCACACTTCCTTTTGGCATCATTTTACCTCCGTTGGTTTTTAATTATGATTTGTGTTCTGCAGACACAACCCGGCCTGGTGGAGGGCTGGAGTCACCACACGAGCTGCTGTCTTGTCTTGTCTTGTCTTGTCGTTCTTTTGTTTTGGTTTATACGAGTTGTTTTGCGGTCCGTGTTTTATTTCAGTACCTGGGCATAGTCGTGCACAGCACGCGTTTATTCCTGTGTTCTGTTTATATCGTTTGCATGTGTATAGTTCTTTTAGTACTTCAGGTATCCTGTGAGAGGGGAATTTAACTTGCCTGTAGTTTCCCTGTATATGTGTGTTTGCCCTACAGCTGGGGTCGACTGGTGCTTTCATAATTTCTTCATCCCCTTTTGTTTGTATGAGCAGGCATTGTGCTATCCTGGAGGGGGGCTAGTCACCTGGTGGTGGAGGCCCGTCAGTGCATATTCACGTGTGATCATTGGTTGCTGTGTGGTTGCTGTGTCACTCTGGTCACTTTTCGTGTGCTGTGCCGTGTTTGCCTTCACAAGGGTGGTGTGAGTCCTGAAGCACACTTCCCAGTTAGCCTGCCGCCCCTCTAAGGTAAGTCTCTGCCTGCTATAGTTTGTTTCCATTTAATTCCCTTCCCTAGCGTGTTTGTCAGCCCTGAACCTCAGGGTGCTGATTGTTTAAGCCCTTTTATTGATTATTAGATAAATGCCTTTTCTACTTTGACTAACCTCTCAGTCCGTCTAGGTCCATCCCTTCCTCTATAAGCATACACCTCATAATTACATATCTTTATAATAAATAACATATTGTGGAATTCACGATTCTTGTGTGGTGTGTGTGTTTCGAACCTGTTCTCAAGGGCTGATGTGCCTATTAGAACATTTAGTTTAAATATTCTCTGGGTGCAATTCCCAGGGTGGCGTAGTTGGCTACTTAAACAGGGCTGTGGGGTTCCCCCTTATAGCTCCTGTTACCATAGCATATGCTTATGTGAAGGACATATACAAACCTGTGTCTTTCCCACTAGCCATCCAGGATATGAGCTATGTAGTTCTGCTGGAACACCTTGCAAAAATGGAAGAAAAGCTTTCACAGCATGACATTGCCATACTGCAAAAGACACCAGTTAGTGTGTTGGTAAGCTTTTATCAGTGTCAACTGGGCTGCTGGTGGTGTTTGCAAGGTTTTTGCATGCCTTTTAGGTAGTTAGTGTGCTAGAGCAGTCCCTTTAAACCGAATGAATATGGGGCACCACCTGGAACAGACCTTATTTCGTAGACAGAACATATTCTGTGCTATCAAATGCATTAATTTATTAAGAAACCATGTAACACTGTAATGTCCTTTGTCCATGAAAAAAACACAAACACGTTATCATTGTGACCATGGAACATTGTGCGATGAGTTGGCTATTGCTATTTTCCTTTTGTCGACAAAAGGCTGAATGCACTTCTCACTATGCGGATACAATTCATTCATTTTTATAGAGAAAAGTCATTCTGTCCACATAATAGATATTCTAGGCCATCGAATGTTTATTTTGTCCACATAACAGTTCTGCTGTATAACAGAAAGTGCAGGAGAGGTGTATAGTCTGATACATTCCGTGAGTCTGCAAGGAGGCATCCAGTCTTAGGTGTGGCCTCAAGGCCTTGCTCATATTGAAAGGGAAACAAAAACACATGTTGGTGTTAGATAAACCGTGTGGCCTCTGGTCTGTGTAATGTGATCTGAGGTCTTTGCTCTCATGGGCAATGATGACAAGACATAAAACTTGTCCCCAGACAGTGTGTTTGGTTCTATTCGGTACTCTGTGTACCTTTGTGCACTGCAAAAAATCAGCCTTCAAAAACAAGAAAAAAAGGGCATATCACCTAGAATAAGCTAAATTATCTGCCAACAGAACAGGAAGATTTTACTTACCAAGAGTTTGTAAAACAAGTAAAAATATCTAGCCTCAAAAAACCCAACTATATCTTAAAACTAGTGTGGCCAGACTAAAAACAAGTACATTTGTCAAAATATTTAAGAATAATTTTCTCAATATGTAGGAAAACGTGCTTATATTCAGCAAATGCTAGCACCATCATCTTAAAATGAGGCTACATGCTAGGCAATGTATCTTGAAATCAGTACAGCTACACCAAAAACAAGTACATTTGCCTATATACCAAAATATTTCAGAATAATTTTCTCTATGTAGGAAAATGTGCTTATATTCAGCAAATGCTAGCACCATCATCTTGAAATAAGTCTACATGCTAGGCAATTTATCTTGAAATCAGTACAGCTACACTAAAACAAGTACATTTGCCTATATACCCAAAATATTTAAGAATTATTTTCTCAATATGTAGAAAAAGGTGCTTAAATTCAGCAGATGCTAGCACCATCATCTTGAAAAGAGGCTATATGCTAGGCAATTTACCTTGAAATCAGTACAGCTGCACTAAAATCAAGTGCATTTGCCTAAATACAAAAAAATGTAAATTATTTTCTTGAAATGTAGAAAAATGTGCTTATATTCAGCAAATGATAGCACCATCATCTTGAAATGAGGCTATATGTTAGGCAATTTATCTTAATCAGTACAGCTACACTTAAAAAAAGTGCATTTGCCTAAATACAAAAAAAATGAAGAATTATTTTCTCAAAATGTAGAAAAATGCTAGCCTGGATACCAGACCGAACTTAGCCCCGCCCACAACATTTGAAGTCGGGAAGTTCGGTCTGGGGTCGCTCCATTAGGGAGAAATTATCTGCGAACAGAAATGGTCTGACCAATCAAATTGTCAAGGCGGGCTTTATACTATGATGGACAGATGATCAACAGTAACGTAATCAACTACGTCAGCAACACACGGGTTGAATTCGTTTTCAACAAACATGGCTGCCGCTGGAGAGCTAAAATGTATAGATTCGAGTCCATTTAGACATTGGCAGTGCATTCATTTTGAAAGAGGAACAGAGAAACAGAGGAACAGAGAAACCACTGTTATGCCGATGATACTCAACTGTTTCTGTCTTTCCCTCCTGAGGACACCACGGTCTCGACGCGGATTTCGGACTGTCTCGCTGATATATCCACATGGATGAAAAATCACCACCTTCAGCTGAACCTGGCCAAAACGGAACTGATGGTCTTCCCAGCCAAACAGGTCATCCACCACAACATCAAGATCAATACTGACTCTTTATCTCTTGCTCCATCCAAAACAGCAAGAAACCTCGGGGTCATTATTGATGACCAACTGACCTTCACGGCCCACATCGCCTCTGTCTCCAGGTCGTGCCGCTTTGCGCTATACAACATCCGCAAAATCAGGCCGTACCTAACCCAGTATGCCACCCAGCTGCTGGTGCAAACCTTGGTGAGCTCCCGCCTTGACTACTGCAACGCCCTCCTAACGGGCCTGCCGGCTTGCGTGGTGAAACCACTACAGATGATCCAGAACGCGGCGGCGCGTCTGGTGTTCAACCAACCGAAAAGGGCACACGTCACCCCGCTACTCATCGAGCTCCACTGGCTGCCAGTAGCTGCTCGCATTAAGTTCAAGTCACTTATGCTTGCCTACAGAGTGCTTACTGGTTCTGCTCCCACCTACCTAAATGCTCTTGTAAGGGCAAATGTTACACCCAGGACGCTGCGCTCGTCTAGTGAGCGTCGTTTGGCACTGCCGTCCGTGCAAGCACGGCAATCCAGACTATTTTCATTTGTAGTTCCACGTTGGTGGAACGAACTGCCTAGTACTACCAGAGCAGGGGCGTCCCTCTCTACCTTCAAGAAGCTTTTGAAGACCCAACTCTTCAGAGAGCACCTCCCCTCCTAACTGGCACCTGACTAGCGCTTAACTTGCACTTCAGCAGTTACATTCCTGCACTTCTTTTTCCTCTTTTCTAGGTTGTTGTTTTTCTAATTCTCATGTAAAGTAGTATTTATTGTTACACCATGCGTTTTTATTGCTCTTAGCTTGACTGTTCTCTCCCTTGTACGTCGCTTTGGACAAAAGCGTCTGCTAAATGACTAAATGTAAATGTAAATGTAAGAAACGCGATCAAGGCATTTGTCAATCGAAAAGATGTTTTTGCCTTCCTTCCTACGGGATCCGGTAAAAGTTTAATTTATCAGCTGGCCCTGGTCACATACTACGTTGTTCTGATTGGTTGTAGGTAACCAATTGAGCGAAGAGGCATTTTTTCTCCTGGTTCAGTTGAAACACGCCCCATAATCACAGCCCAATGGAGTGGTATCAGACTCATATTCTGAGTATGACATCGTCAGGCTAGAAAAATGTGCTTATATTCAGCAAATGATAGCACCATAATCTTGAAATGAGGCTATATGCTAGGCAATTTATCTTGAAATCAGTAAAGCTACTCTAAAAACAAGTGCATTTGCCTAAATACAAAAAAAAATAAGAATTATTTTCTCAAAATGTAGAAAAATGTGCTTATATTCAGCAAATGATAGCACCATCATCTTGAAATTAGGCTATATGTTAGGCAATTTATCTTGAAATCAGTACAGCTACACTTAAAAAAAGTACATTTGCCTAGATGCCCAAAATATATAAGAATTATTTTCTCAATATGTTGGAAAATGTGCTTATATTCAGCAAATGCTAGCACCATCATCTTGAAATAAGGCTATATGTTAGGCAATTTACCTTAAATTCAGTAAAGCTACACTAAAAACAAGTACATTTGCCTAGATACTGTAAGAATAATGTTCTCAATATCTAGGACAATTTGCTTGAATTCAGCTTTTTTGTTTTTTTTAAAGCTTTATTTTTTTTTGGCTTTTTTGCCTTTACTGAGATAGGACAGTAGAGAGAGACAGGAAGAGAGCTGGTGTATCTTAATAAGGTACTATAACTTGTTACTGAGATTTTATTACTGGTTCTGAGCAAGTTAGTGCTTGGAACTAGTTTCATCACCACTGGCAAGTACAAAACCGCTTAGTCAAAGTCAGAATCAAGACAAATGTACTTGAATTTGAGCTTAGAAGCCCATTGTTTAAAGAAACAATGTTAAGGCTCCGTCCCAATACTACCACTTCACCCTAGCACTTCGCCCTTCCCCTTCGTTTGCGCGTTCGCGTGAAGGGGTAGGGTGTCCCAATTCTTTTAGACCGAAGGGGAAGTGTTGTTCAACCCTTCAAACAACCCCTTCAAACGGAGTGCGATCAGAGGCAGACTACGGCTGAAGGGAAAGATCACATTTCCCAGGATGCCTTGCGAACACCTTGGTAACCGACTGACTCCAAACATTTTGAAGAAAGATGGCTGCCAGTGCAGAAAAATAAGTTTACAAATGTAGTATATCTTCGCAAATAACTATATTAAAAAAAAAATGTGAAACACATCGGGATATCTAGCTGATCATTATGCAAAATAATATTCCTTACAGTTGAGTAGAATATGATTGTTAGAAAAAAATAGCTATTTCACAAATGAACGTCTGTCTATGCTGCTGAGAGTAGCTGAGTAACATTAACGTTAGGATGTAAAAAACGCTATTTTATTATGACGTGGGTAAATATGTTTGCCAAAACCTGAACCTGACGTGTGTTCAAATTTGCAAACATAGGAACACTGTTTGCCTTGAGTTTTTGGCAAACGTAGCCTACAGTGACGCATCGAGTGGTGTCCCATTTTGCAGTTAAAGATTTCAATCCCTTGACACTTCCCACTCCGTTGTGAAGGGGCACACCCCAGTGAAGGGTACTTCATTGAAGTGCTAGGGTGAATTGGTAGTATTGGGACAGGACCTTAGTGTTAACTAGTCATTATACATTGTATAATTTTGTTTCCGTAATAACGTGCACTCACAACAAGAGTCAACCTCCACTGCAGTGGCAAGCAGGTCAGTATCAGATGGACCAGCAGGGTCCAAATATGCAGCAGCGCCTGCTCACACACAGAACAGCATGCATACATACATTTTCACAAGTACATAAACATTGCAGATAGCTGTGTGTGGATATAGCATTTACCTGGATGTGGGAGACGATGAACTGGCTCAACCTTCCTCCCTGCATCCCGAGCCAGCACATACTTCTGCAAGTTATGCATCTTGCACCCTGCTCGCACCTTCTGCTTCCTGACCATTGTTGGGCAAGTTACTTAATAAAAGTAATCAGGTAAAGTTACTGATTACGTTCTCTAAATTGTAATCAGATTACTTTACTGATTGCTTGCTCTATAAAGTAATCGGATTACTGATTACTTTCAGTTACTTTCCAAAAACAAAAAAAAGATCATCCCTTACCTGAATCATAGAAGTGCTGATCTAGGATCAGTTTTGCATCTTTGAATAGACACAAGACAATCTGATCCTATACCAGCACTCTAGGCACATCTTGACCCGATGACATAAACAGGAAGGGTTAAAAAGCAGACTGTACATAGCAATCTATTTTTACCATAATGTCCCAACCATTGCACCCAAGCCAAATTAATAGAAACGTGAATATAACAAGCAATTTTGTAATGCACCAGTACACTATAGGATTAGTGACATATCAAACAGAGTCAATTATCTAGACTGTCATTTAATTTTCAAATATGAAATTACAAAAATGTAAAATACACACAAATTACAAAACAGGCTAAATCGTGGCTGACAATCGTGGCTGGGTCAAGCATCACCCATGGTGGAGGAGTGTGACTGCTCTCCCAAAAAGAAAAGGCAGAGACTGATGGAAAGCCTTAGGCCCAGCGCTTGACATAGTAAAAGCAGCACAGCAAATAATTAACATTTTAATCAATTAACTTTTTAAACCTTAAATGCTATTTATTATATAATTAACTTATTTATTCTAACTTATATTTATATTTTAATGAATACAATTTAACAGGGTTACACAAACAATAACTTAAGTGCCAGCTCTGGCTTCGTGGTGCAGTTGCAACCTAATCTTAATGTTTAGCTTGTTTCAGAGGAGTTGGGGCAGTCTGTCCTTCAGTCGAGGCCGAGACATGGCCATCTCTCGCTACAAGTTTCACCTGTTCGTGTTGGCGAAACAGATGTTTGTAGATGTTGCTTGTTGAGTCAAGTGCAGTTGAGAGGCGCTTGTCTCCAGGGCACAGCTTACATTTAACTGTAATATTTTTTTCTTTCACAGATACAAAAAGAAAACATCCAAAACATCCGTGGTCACTCTTATCGCCTGCCATCATGTTTATTAGCCTTCTACTCGCGTGACCCCACATTCACCGCAGTTCCCACCAACGGTTTACAAAGTAACACCATGGAAACTGAGGTGAATATGGGGTCACGGCCGCGCATGAGCATATCAATCGAATGAAAGGGAGCAGATAGGCACGTAAAAAGTAACTTAAGTAACTGCTTTTTTATTCGGTCAGTAACTGTAATCGGATTACCGAAAACTCAAAGGTAATCCTTTACATTACTGAGTTACTGGATAAAGTAATCTGATTACAGTAATCGGTTACTTTGTAATCAGTTACTCCCAACACTGTTCCTGACCCACCGCACATAGCTATAGAAATAACAGACAGTGCGAAAAACAAAAGATTAATTGCAAAGATCACATTACAGTGGCTGACACACATACACAGTCACGGCAAAACTTACGTTCGACTCTCTGTCTCCTTTGCCTCGTACAGGGACTTGAAGGACACATGGGCATGTGCCCCAAACCCCACCACAGTGCTGTCCAGGCCCCTCACAGACTTGGAGCCCTCAGACATCTTACGCCTGGCGATGGCTGCCACCATCGGCGGGAACAGCCTGGCGTAGGAGGTGAGGGCATCCTTATGCTCCATGAGGGGCGTCTGGGTGGTGTCCCCACTCTCTCTCTCGTGGGACGCGATGACCCCACACGCGTAACCCACGTCGTTCCCCAGCAGCCACCGGAACGTCAGACCCCTGTACTGGCCGAACTGGAGCTCGCTCTCGGCCAGCACCTCCTGGGGATTTGTGGGTTCGCCTCCCATCTGGCTCACCCGAGCCCTCGCCTCCTCGCGCACCCTGTCAGGCGTCTTCAGCTTCCACGCAGGCGATGGCCCCTGCTGGCGGAAGAACGCCTCAACTGAAGGCTGCAGGGTGAGCTCAGAGGGCTCAAACCTAAATACAGGTGCAGAAGTTATTTTCAAAAAAAAAAAAAGTAGTCAAGTAAAAGTATAGAATTTATTTTTATAAAGTATAGAATATAAATACCATACATAATGCATTTAAAAATTTGTGAAAATGATGGAACTGATGAGTTAATACTTAACTTAGAGATGACACTGGTATTACACTGCTATAATACATATTAACTGTATGCATTCCCTGTAGAGTTGTTATGATTGCCAAGTGCAGTACACATTAGTCTGATAGTTTACACACAGATGTCACACAGATCATGTCTTTTGTCATGGCAATGAATGGAAGTGTGCCCAACCATCTAACTACGTCTTGCTGTTGCGAAGTTAATGAATGAAAAGTCACCCTAGTTGTCTACAAAAATGACAGCAGCCACGTGTTTTCTTTCCCATGATCGACAGTTTAAATTAAACACACTTACCTGAGTTTGTTAATGGCAGCAGGCTAGATACGCAAGTATTTTTATCATATTTTTTACGTGATTTAACCGCGATCTAAAGTTTAAATTCAAACTTGATTTAGCCGAGTTGCCAAATTACATGAATGACAGCAGGCTAGCTAAATAAGCACTTTGATTATATTCTGAACGCAATTTACCGCGATCGAAAGTTTAAATTAAGTCTTGACTTACCGGAGCTGGTTAACCAGGGTTGGGATGGTTACTTTAAAAATGTATTCCGTTACAATTACTATTTACCTGTCAAACATTGTATTCAGTAACCTAATCCAAGCATCACAATATTAAAGTAATTTTAATATTTAAACTTGATAACTTTCCCTTACTTTTGGATTACCTCACTGCCAAATGTGCAAATGAAGACAACAGTCATAACAGGTTAGCTAACCAACTTTAACCGTAGCTAACTAGATATCTTAGAGACATTAGCAGTGTTGGACTTATCTGTAAATGTTTCGTTAAATTTGATGGGGAGTACTTGGATAACGACAGTACTTTCACTGCGGGCAGGCATAAGGTGCACTGCAATACGAAACTATGAATTAAACCTAATTTACCTTGATTTAGCTGAGTTTGCTAACTTCCATGAATGATAGCAGTCTACATGGCGACCTACACATAATAGCACCTAATGTTTACATAATGTAACGAACAAATCATTTCAACCTACCTTTTCCGATCAAAAAGTCAGATGCGCTGTGTCTAAGAAATTCGTTAACACTGATTGAAACTCCTCACTTCAGCCGAAGGAAATAGAGGGGGGAGGGGTGTGTGTGTGCTCTAACCCAGGGGTCTTCAACCTTTTTCAGCCCAAGGACCCCTTGGCTGAGAGAGACACTGAGCAGGGACCCCCACCGCCCCAAATTTGGGCCTGATATTCATATAATTTATTTGGAACTAAGTGTCAGTCACACACACACACACTCCCCTACACATTTTTGAACAGAATTACAAATCATCTGTGACACACAACTCGTTTCAATTTATTCTGTTTATTATTGAAATTTGTTCTCCCTTACAGTTAGCCATCACTCTGTATTCAATTAGGGAGGGACAAATACATTAGTAGCTTGAGAAGCTTAAGTATGGATGAAATATCTCATACCTAGTGAGATCTGACGTTTGACATTTTGGTCGACAAATCACAAAAAAGCTAAAAGCTGAGCGTCGTTTGACACATCGGTGGATTTGTCTAATTGTAGTGCAAAATAATCTGCCTTCGGGAGTTTTGCGACTAGTAGTGCCCTCACATCAGCTGCCAATTCATCAATAGGGCGGGCATTTGGGATGTTTTTCAGTTTTTTTTACGTACTCATCCTTCCCAAACATTGTTTTGCACATATCACTAGTTGTTGGCAATATTAAACTTTCCGCAATTACGTATGGCTGTTTGGTCTGAGCCTCACGTAATGCAACTTGATAAGAGGCTTTTAAAGCTAGCTCGCACACTTTGGCTGATTGTCTCATCAAGGTCTGCTGGCCCTCAAAAGATTTTAAACGGGAAATATTAAATGTTTATTTTCTTTCAAGTGAGCATGGGTTGCCTTTGAGTGTCGTTGCAGCTTTGATGGTTTCATAGTTTCGTTTGATAGCACGGAAGGGCAAAACACGCACACTGTGTTTCTGCGTGTGTGTAACTTAGAATATTAGGTGCCACTTAGTCTGCACATGTACAAGAGCATGTTTAGATCAGAAGTGATAAGAAGGTTCGAACTGTGCTTCTTCCGACCTTGCAAAACTTCCATCCTTGCCTCGGATATCAGAAATCCACCACGTGGTTATCTCGCTGAACGCTAAACTTCTGTCTATATAAACCTTGTGCGATGTGTTTATCAGGGCTTCACTTTCATACTTGTTTTGTGAGTGAGCCCAATTGCAATTGTTGTTTGTCTAATAAATGTACTCATATGCAGCTCCGGAGTCCTGAGGTAACTAGGGTGAATTTTCACCTATCAGTAGCTAAAAGTGCATATGTTACCATTATGATCAAATTATCGCGTGAAGACTCATGGATAGCCTATGTAGGATATTATTTTTAAGGAATAGAAAGCATTTTTTACGTTCTGTTTATGTTTATGTAGTCTTTTGGACGTTTTAAATTTTTGGAAGACGGAAAAAATGCTTCAGATGAAATAATTTGGCGGACCCCCTGCAGTACCTCCGCGGACCCCCGGTTGAAGACCTCTGCTCTAACCTGTAAGGCAGCCAATCAGAGCATATATGCAAATAAGACAGCTCAGGCATAACTACAACAGCATGTAAATGTATATGGTTGTAAACCTTGCTCGCGGAGTTTAAGGGCGTAGCTGTTGTCTCCAACCACTGAATCTTCCTGTATGATCATTTTTCTTATGTGTGAGAACGTTTTCAACATCTTTGCTCTGACACCTTTAAAACCGTGCCTGTTTCAAAGAAGGCCAGATTTCCACGCTGTAGTTGTACTTCAACATCATACGGTAAACGAGGAATAGGAAATTCTCGTGGCCATGGATGTGCTCTTAATGCTTCAGATTAAGGATTCAGTTCTTGGTAGGATTACAGTGTCGTCTGATGCTCCTCCAGGAGAGAATGAGGTGGGTGCAATGCAAGGAGAACATGGGCCTTCCACTGAGGATCCTCCTGACTCTGAAGTTGAAGAATTCAGACAACTTGGCAAGTACACTAACTTGATAGTGCTTCTGTCTTTAACATCAAGTACACTAACTTGATAGTGCTTCTGTCTTTAACATCATTTATAGATGTCAAATTCACAAAGTCCTTAAAGTCTACGTCTGATGAAGGTCCTCAACATCCTCTGGCATCCTTAAGAGATCCAGTTTCCTGAAGTCATTTTCAGCTATCATGATTCAGAGTTTAACATGAGCCATTCTTCAATCTAAATGGTTAAGAGAATGTATAAATTAGACTACAAACTGTAAAAGGGCAAATACTACTTGACCTACTGACTTATCATTTTAACTGATGGAAAAGCATACTGTTATCAACAAAAATAAGGTCAGCAAGGGGAAACCCATGAATTACAATATTTAATAGGCCTATCAGTTTTAGGGAAGTGGTTGTTAATTGAGAATTTAAGCCTACCCACATTCTAATCTTTCAGACTACCTAAACACACACAGTGCTGTAAATATATCAGAAAACACTATAATCTAACCACTTTTATAAATTAATCTTTACGTGTTTGTAACCCCCCCCCACACACACACATTTTTCCTTCTGTGAAGCGTATTGTGTCACCATTCGTCTGCCACTTATGTTGTAATCTGCTATGTCTATAAGGGTATCCAGCTGTATGCCTTTGTTGTTGTTTTGATGGTTAAAATATATATATATATATATATATATATATATATATAAAATCAACCATTGAAACAACAACACCTTTTCTAAGGAAAACAGGGACCTATATTCTTAAGTGAAAAAAGGACACATAAGAGTCCAGGTTAACTGTGCTTGACACTAAGCAAGACAGTCATTGCATGACATTATAAGAATTATGAGAATATGACACAAAGAATAATATAGTTCCTTAAGAAATGGCTTTATTCCAAAATTGTTTAAAGCGGAGCAAAATACATGTACCATGGCAAATTTGATTTAAACACTCTAAAACCAAACATTTATATATATATATATACTGTATATGTGTGTGTTCATGTTACGGTTGATCTACAAAAAGTATATGAAACAATAGAGAACTAAAAACTCAGAACTTACAGTAGGAGCTACAAATAAGCAAAGTAAAACTCACAGGAACTTAACAGACACAATACCTTTCTGATATGTTATGATGTCTCCTAAATAATACTACACTGTTTGACAGTTATCTGGTATGTACTGTCTGTTTTCTGTCATTGATGAGCATCTATAAGGAGCTAGCCTTATCAGTGACACTTTGGGTACATGTGGCTGATGTGTGTGTGTGTGTGTGTGTGTGTGTGTGTGTGTGTGTGTGTGTGTGTGTGTGTTTGTGGAAGAAAAATAGGCACACATTTCACACCCCCAGTCTAAAAGGGTCAGGAGTGCTAACCAGAGCAAGAGCTGTGAGAGAGCTTTCATACAACTACATGCAACCACAAGCAACTGTAGAATAAGCATACAGTCTCACTGGGTGCTTTTATGACTGCATACATGTGTGTGTGTATGTCTGTGTGTGTCTGTTTGTGTGTGTTTAAGTATGTGTGTTTGCGTGCTTGTGTACGTGTATGCGTATTCATACAACTGTTAATTCTGTATCTTGTTATTCTTCTGAACAGTAGCATACATAGTATTGGGGTCCGCTGGTCTGCCAGCAGGTCTGCTGCTGTTCTGGTCTTGACCACCAGATAACTGCATGAGGGTGCTGTAGGTCACGGTGTCCTCAGACTGCTTCTGGAAACAAACAAACAAACAAACAAACAAACAAACAAAGGTATCATCCCACACTGAGGAGCATAAACAAGAAGATGACCAAACATGATGATGGAGATAATTTCCAAACACTGTTAATGACTTAAGAATATAATAATCAAGTGCTTTGTATTAATATATTCCTTGTATGAATCATGTGCTTATGAAAGCAGGAACATGGCTTTTCTGCGTGTGTGTAACTAAGATTATTAGGTGCCACTTAGTCTGCATATGTACAAGAGCATGTTTAGACCAGAAGTGATAAGAAGGGTCGAACTGTGCTTCTTCCGACCTTGCAAAACTTCCATCCTTGCCTCGGACGTGAGAAATCCACCACGTGATTATCCCTGCTGAACGCTCAACTTCTGTCTATATAAACCTTGTGCGATGTGTTTATCATTGCTTCACTTTCAGCCTTGTGCTGGGAGTGAGCCCGATTGCAATTGTTGTCTGTCTAATAAATATACTTATATGCAGCTCCGGAGTCCTGAGGTAACTAGGGTGAATTTTCACCTATCATATTTGGGGGCTCGTCCGGGATTCCAACAACCTCAACGGCTCTCCACGCTGGGCTAATCATCAGGACCTGAACCATACGGAGGAGTATGAGACTCTGTTTTTCTAAAGACCTCCAACTTGAATTGGAAGGAGGCCAGGGCCTGCCAGCGGGGAGAGCCGAGAGTGAAGGAAAAGAATTGGACTGTAGGGTGTGGACTCCGAGCTGTTTGTGAGTATATTGTTTGTTTGTTGTAAGTGCACGGTAGTATATTGTTGGTTTATTGTTTGTTTCGGTTTTGTGTACACGTGTCTTCGAGTGGGGCTGTGTTGCCTGTTCTCCGCGGGGTAGAGAAGGAATTCTTTAAGGTTACAAAGTTGTTAGAGATATTCCTGCTTGCCTCGTGTGTTGAACGAATTTGCTAGCTGTGTTAAAAGGTTGTAAATGAGAGATAAACCTGCGTGGTAGGGGGTCCTCCGCAAACTCTTTGGTTGTAAATGAGAGATAAACCTGCGTGGTAGGGGGTCCTCCGCAAACTCTTCGGTTGTAAATGAGAGATAAACCTGCGTGGTAGGGGGTCCTCCGCAAACTCTTCGGTTGTAAATGAGAGATAAACCTGCGTGGTAGGGGGTCCTCCGCAAACTCTTCGGTTGTAAATGAGAGATAAACCTGCGTGGTAGGGGGTCCTCCGCAAACTCTTCGGTTGTAAATGAGCGATAAACCTGCGTGGTAGGGGGTCCTCCGCAAACTCTTCGGGGTAAATGAGAGATATATCCCCTTGGCCACTGGAAGCCTGTACAAACTCTTCGGGGTAAATGAGAGATATATCCCCTTGGCCACTGGAAGCCTGTACAAACTCTCTAGACCTATTTCTAGACGACTCCGGAGAAGTCTTTTAAAGGTCTATCCATTCCCCTTTACCTGGTGTTTTGCTGTGGGGTTGATACTAACTGTTTTAGATATATTCCTGAAAGAATTTGCTAGAGTTAGAGATACTCCTGGATGCTGAGGTATATTCCGGTCTCCTTAAGAGACAAAACACAAACATTGAGAAACTCAGTTATAGCTCAGTTAGAGGGGTATAGTACGTTACGAATAGATATATTCCTGAGGGAGACGAATTAAAAGAGCTATCTCCAGTCTGCTTAAGAGATAAAGAATTTGCAAGAGTCAGAGATACTCCTGTGTTATTTTTCTGTGGGATTGAGACAAACTTTTTACAATGGGTAAAACACAGATAATTATAGTCATAATTTATGTAATTAAAGGACTGATTTCGCATTACTGAGATGCCTTGACCCGGAACCAGTAGGGGACTGATCACCCCAGGGAAATCCCCTGGCCTCAACCTCCTCACAAAACGAGAGAGACGGAGGACCTCTGGTCGGGCTCGGGTTGACTCAGCATTGCGATCTCAAGAACAAACTATGAGAGTCTGAAAATAGAAACATAACTAACCCTAGTGTGAAGAATAAGATAAAGGTAATTTAAAAGGTTTCAAGAGCAGTTATTATTAGAGGTATTAAGAGAAATACATAAAATAACTTACAAATGGGAAAAAGTGCGTCAAAAGCAGAAGACGCACATGATAATAGCAATAAGAGGTGGTTTAAAATGTCTACAACAAGAAGAAAATTGTAACACTGATTTGAAAATGTTTTTACATTATTGGTTGCACCAAACAGAGCAAAGCTAACGTTAATGGTGGCAAGAAAGCCAATGATTTTTTGTTTTGTTTTATGTGACTTTGGTGCCTGCTGAGCAGTAATCAGAGAATTAGATGCCCAGAACAGTAAGGTTGTAAGAAGAAAGAGACATCTAAAAGCAGAGTTTGAAACAGGAGAGATATTTCAAAATACAGATTATGTTTCAAAAACATGCCCTACAAACTTATTAGGAAGAGATGTGATGTGGGTTGGGCATTAGAATTGTTCCAACAATACATGGGTTTTAGAATAAATTAAACAATGATGTCCCAAAATATTATTATGTATATAATAACTGTTTAGCCCAAAAAAGATTTTAAGAGAAATGTAAGCCTGTCACACTAACTACATTAACCTAGACTGATACATTGGACTAAGACAGGATGGGTGGGGGCTGAGTGCTGGCTCAAAAGACTGTATTCTCACAAGCCATGAGCTCAAACTTAGCTACAGTTCGAGGGACAGTCAATTGTTGTTGAACATCTAGTGCTGTTCCTCCAGATAAGAAGACCTGTAAACAACATACCCTGGCGTTGTTAGGATTTTTAGCAGAAACAAGGCCACAACATTAGCAGCTATGGTCCACTAAAGTAAAGCTATCTTAAAAAGCACCTCAGCCACAGACAAAGAAATAAATTATGTATTTTCTGAGATTGACTAACTTCTGCGATAATGGATTCCTAACCACGAGTTAGAAACACAAATGTTGCAGAGTTTACTATATTCTCAGCCCAGGTCAGCAGGAGATATTATTAAAAGGCCTGAAAATGTAAAGCAGGCATTTGAACAGATAAAACAACTGTTGGTCAGTTCTGCTGTCCTAGCACATCCATGACATGACAAAGCCATTCATACAAACTGTAGACTAAAAAAAAAAGGTTATATAACATCTGTGTTAATGCATAAGTGGGGACTTAAAGTTGATACCAGTGGCATACTAGGCAACACGGCTAGATCCAGTAGCCCAAGCAATGTCTGAATGTTTACAAGCAGTAGTGGCTGCAGCCTTGGCGGTGCAGGCCTCTGCTCCTATTGTACTAAACAGACACTTACACTGAAAGTTCCACATGCTTATTTTTATTTATTTAATTTTTTTTTGCTCACTCAGCCTCATATCAATATTGAGCGCTGCGTGACATTTAACCCAGTTACACTTTTACTTACGGCAGAGGACAGATAAAAACTATGGCAGCCAGAGCTGACCTACAAGATATGTGTTAGGGATTTATTTCACCCTTTTAAGGACTGTAATTAACCTCAGAATTAAGAGTCACACAACCAAGAATATAATAAATAATTGACTTTTACTCTGTCAGAGAGGAGTGAATGGTGTTAGACCGCTTCTTCAACCTACACTCCTCCAAAGAGGAATGGAGTGCTTTCAGAACGCTGTTCAACCCATCACTGCCTTCCCTGGTAAAAAGAAACAGACTTTATGCAGAGACAATATCACAGAACAAAGACATGACACTCCCATCTTGTACCATCCCGTCCTGGGTTCCAAAGATAAGAATGTTTACCTAAGACCCCCAAACCCAGACTTTAACACAACAGTCCAGAATGAGTTCACATAAACACATGGTCTCCTAATTCAGTCCTACCCTAAACATCAAATGACAGGTCTGAGTTTAACATCTCTGTTCTCACAGATAGAATTCCTCTCATCAGAACAAAGGAACCTCTGAGACTAATATCAAACTACAAACACATCATGATAATAATTATATAGCATATTTCTTTCACAATATGCCTTTTCCAGAAGCTGATTTAACTATTGTTTGTTGATGGTTCACGCAAATAAACCTTGAACGCATAGCCAATACTTCCACACTATTCTGCACAAGCAGCGGAACTAATTGAACTGATTGCGCACACATGCAAAGACCCGGTTTCATTGGGAAACCACAAAGCAGACAAGGCCACTAACCAGGCCGCACTACAACAACCATCTGACACATACACAATTGAAGAATTAGATCTCACAATATTAAAAGATATGCTGCAATATTGAGCCATGGTGAAAACATGCCTCAATAAGTGGGGATAGTAAGCATATATTTGTACTTCTTATTTATATTTCATGAGAAAGATGTTTAATCATTCATTATTGATTTTATTGGGTTAAATCCCAACGAAAGAAAGAAATATTGTCTAGCCATAGACAATCACTGTTCATACAACCCCCAGTCAGCCGGACTGGTAGAAAAGAATGAACCGACCTATTGAAAGCAATTTGAGAATCCAAGAGTGAAATTAGTGAAATTAAGCATGCATGTTGTTATCACTGTTTGAAATGATGTATGGAAGAATCTACACTGCCTAAACTCTCAAACTATTTGCTGAAACAGACAAAGAGATTGAATATACATTTGCAGAATATATGGCAAAGATGATGTCGAAACTAAATGCTCTCAGACTTCTCTCCCCTACACAGGAACACTGTGAGGCTGAATTCAAGGTTGGACCAGGAGATTGGGTCCTAATCAACAGCCTCAAAAGAAAACACTGCCATTCGCCCAAGTGGGACAGACCATAACAAGTGCTACTGTCAACACCTACCGCAGTCAAAATAGCTGATAGAGTCACGTGGATACTTCTGGCTCAATGCAAACGGGTAAGCCTGCACACGGCTGAGGCAGAGGAATAAAGATCATCTTTCTTTGCTGTTTCCAGGGTGTGCCCACTGTGACAGAAGACCAGCCTACAAAGGGGTTTAGATGTTTAGATTCTATTCGTCTCAACCGCTGGCAGAAGATACAGTACTCTCCTGGGGGATTAGAACCTAGTGGAAATTGTGGAGTAATAGGTCTCTTCCTCTGCAAGGTCATAGGAGGTTACGGAAAGTGGGCCAGAGGATGTGAGGGACTCTTAGCAACGACTGTAGGATTTTACATTGTTGTTCTAGTAACATACTTATGAATGATACAGCAAACACAGGCCCTGGACGAATATCCACGATGGGGCCTGGCTAAAGATCATCCGTGATGGAAATGGGTAAATCAGACCGTCAGAACGCAAGTACCACAAGTTAGTTTAGTCTGTTTAGTCTGTGCAGGGCCCAGGGTGCCGACCAAACCACTCCTGGCGACCCCTGTACCTTATGACATAGATCACTGCGACAAAGAATTTAGAGAAACTGAAGCCTGGAAGAAACATGGTCAACTTACTCTTAGCTATCAAGTGCACGTGTGAGATGTGCCATCTATCGGACACCTCGTGTCGTAGAAAAGAATGTTCATATCTTCCTGCCCAATGTAACTACATACAACAGCCAATGTGTTCTACAGAATGTTTGCTGATGATGGGAAATAGGGCGTTTAATGATGCAGCTATACAGTATGACTGTTCACATTTTAACTGACCCTACATGCCAGACAATGTTGCCCCACCTCCACACATTATTAGAAAAGATGCTCTGTTTGAATGCTATTTAAAACCTGGGGAAAAGAACGATCCACACCTAGGACACTGGACACAATGTAAAACCATTACACATGTGATAGATAATGGGAGAGAAATACAGTTAAATACTTCCACTGAATGTAGAATAGCGGAGATGTGTTTGAATGGCAGACTTCTTGAAGTACAGGATATAGCCATAGCTGATAAGTGGGGATGGTGAATTAAGAGCTACACTACCTGTGGGTTGGTCTGGGCCTTGTGCTAGAACAATGTTGGTACAACCTTTTCAGATTTCCCCCAGGTCCAAGACTCACCAGTACCTGAGGAACGTTCCAATGCATTCCGTACAAGGGAGGAGAGAAGCAGGGGATGACAGCGGGATCTGGTCCGATGGCCTGGGCATTCCCTGAGGCATTCCAGACCACTACAAAGCCTTGAACCCAGCAGCCAATGGCCTGGCATCTACCCTCTGCCCCTGGTGCGTCATCGGAGCACACACAGATTGGATTAACTTCCTTTACTACGCTGAGATGAAGTTCCAGAACCTGACCACAGACAGACTACAAAAGATCAGAGAAGAACTACACGCCAACTCCAGGTTAACGCGGCAAAAAACAACCGTGCTTGAAATTCTCACTGCCATGAATGGAGGCATTTGTGTCATGCTTGGTACTGACCAATGTTGCACATATGTCCCTGATAACACCCGAGATGGGAAAGACTTAGATCTGATCCTACAAAAGATGCAAAAAGTTGTCCAACAGAATACCTGATGGGGAACAGGGCCTTCAAGGACAGAGCAAAGAGGCCTTGTTTGAATGTTATCTGAAGCCTAGGCGAGCTAATGACACACACACACACACACACACACACACTCACACTCGACACCCACTATGTTGGCCTACAAATGCAAAGTATACAAATGTGTGATGTGAAATATGATGATTGACTTATGATGAGATGAAATAATGCTCAGTAATGATCTCTGTTCCGAAAATCCATGTGATGAAGCTCAGAGTGATGATTTTGAGGTTATCCATTGAAATTGATAATTGACGAATTAAGAAAGATGATTTGTGATTTTGATGGTGATTTTGAATTATCCATTGAAACGGATAAAAGGAGGGACTGATGGAGATAATTTCCAAACACTGTTAATGACTTAAGAATATAATAATCAAGTGCTTTGTATTAATATATTCCTTGTATGAATCATGTGCTTATGAAAGCAGGAACATGGCTTTTCTGCGTGTGTGTAACTAAGATTATTAGGTGCCACTTAGTCTGCATATGTACAAGAGCATGTTTAGACCAGAAGTGATAAGAAGGGTCGAACTGTGCTTCTTCCGACCTTGCAAAACTTCCATCCTTGCCTCGGACGTGAGAAATCCACCACGTGATTATCCCTGCTGAACGCTCAACTTCTGTCTATATAAACCTTGTGCGATGTGTTTATCATTGCTTCACTTTCAGCCTTGTGCTGGGAGTGAGCCCGATTGCAATTGTTGTCTGTCTAATAAATATACTTATATGCAGCTCCGGAGTCCTGAGGTAACTAGGGTGAATTTTCACCTATCACATGATGACCAGTGACTCACTGCAGAAGGCCCAGCTTGGGTTGGGTTGAGGTGCTGAAAGGCTGCATAGTGCAGGTCAGCTCCTTCCTCCATCTGTATAGAAGAGAGACTCGTTTTTATTAGTTTGGAGTAAAGGTGGGAAATAGTGAAGAATAGTAAACCTCAGTATTGTGTTCAGACTATTCCTCTGTTCTACTACCATGATTACGACTGAAAGTTATCCAGATGTGAATCCTACATCAGTTCTTGGCCTCAGATGGACGTATATCATGAGAATACATCCTTATCTTACATTAGCTGAGGAGTTTGGTGGCTGAACAGACTGCGTGACTATGGCACTGCTCCTGCTTTGAGTCTGTGAAAAACAATGTGTCAGATTATCTTCTATGTGATTTCATATAGAGTTTACTTCTCTCTACAATATGATATAATTTGATATAATTATGTGATATGTAAAACCAGTGTCGTATATAAATGTGAAATATATAAAACCCTGTAGAACGACAGCTTCTGTGAAAATACATTTTTACTTACTGATTTGTCTCTTGGCTCTCCTCCAGCATCTGAAATATGAACAAGATTAAATGATGAATTTGGAACTATAGTATTGTCACCATAAAGTTATTGTCACCATAAAGGTGCTAGTTGTTCATAGTGTTGCATGTTACACACTCACTTGTCCTTTTCTTTCATATCATCACAATTATCATCAATGCAGCAGCCAACAGACTGACAGAGACAACAACTACAGCAACCAGAGGAACATCTGAGGAAACTGAGGGAAGGAAAGGATAGAACACAGGGAGGGATAGAGATTCAGAGAGAGAGAGAGAGAGAGAGAGAGAGAAAGTGATCTGGAGAAGGAGGGAGGGAGAGAGAGTGATGGGGAGAAGGAGGGAGGGAAGGAGAAAGAGCTTTAGTTCTGTTCATACTTTGAATGTTTGAGACCAAAAATACATTCAATCCCTAAAGGGGACTTTCACATTGAAATTGCATCAAGCAGCTCAACAAGAGGTGCTACACTTGTCCGGAGCTCAGATTCCTGATTTACTGCTATCATGGCATAACATGTAAATAACTGAAGACAATTCCAAAAGTGTTTACAGTAAATCACTTTGGATTGAAGTGTGTGTTGAATGAATGTGCAGGTGAATACTGTGAACAGAGAAGTGTGTAGCACAGTAAACAATAAACACAAAGGTTTGATGAACAGTAGCATCATTATTTAAACTGAGGATATCATGGTCTTCCTGCTCTACCTGTTTCTGAGTCAGTCGGTGGAGGAGAGGACTTTGTTGCTGGATAAAAAAAGATATCACCTGTATTAAACAATTTTACTTAAACCATCTGTCATAAGACTGTGATAAATATGTCAGCACAGAGACCTATTCTGTCAAGAGACACCATGCCAGTTAGTGTCCACTAAGCTTATGACTCTTCTTGTGTTAGTGTAGCCTTGAGGTATTTTGGATCAAACACAGCTCAAAAAAATAATTACTTTTACAACTGAGTAGCACATTGCATAATTTGAAGCAGTAGCAATTGTAGCATCATTTTTAGAGACTGATGGGATCATGGTCTTCATGCTGTACCTGATGGGCCTGAGTTTGAGGAAGCAGTGGTGAAAGTATTCATTCTGGGAGAGGATTTCAATACAAAGGTAGAGGAAGTTGTGGGTTGAACACCTGTTTGAGTAAACAATGTACAAATGTAACTCATCACAATAATTAGATTCACTCCTATTGATAAAACAGTGTGAATCTGAATAACCGTTGTAGGGTGTACTACACAACTCAATGCAAAATGCAAAGCAGTGGCATTCAATGCAAGACAGTCAAAAAACTACAAGACAATTTCACATGGAAGAAGATCATGCATTCCTTTAAAATAGTTTCACATTCAGGACATGAATGTCATCAGGGAGAGTGGGCTTTAAACACCGGGTGTCTTTAGGATGATGAGCATAAGTAGCCTGGTATAAACAGACACAAATTCACTTCATGAAAACTGAGCAGTAGTTATGCAGAGAACATCGGCTACTTAAAGCAGCAATAAGGAGTTCTGTTCTAAAACTAGCAGGCTAACTACCTAAAAGGCATGCAAAAACCTTGCAAACACCACCAACAGCCCAGTTGACACTGATAGATTGCCATTTGGTAGTATAGATGGCAATGTCATGCTGTGAAAGCTTTTCTTCATTTTTGGAAGGTGTTCCAGCCAGGAAACACAAAACTACATAGTGCATATCCTGGATGGCTAGTGAGTAAGACACAGGTGTTGATCAGTTCTTCACATGACCATATGCTATCAAAATGAATTTGAGGATGGTACCAAAACTAGTTGCCTATAAAACCATACCTCAAAAAGTGTCAAATTGTTGCATAGTGTTACTTTATGGGCAGCACGGTGGCTCAGTGGTTAGCACTGTCGCCTCACAGCAAGAAGGCCCTGGGTTCGCATCCCGGTCCTTCCAGGTCGTTCCAGGTCCTTTCTGTGTGGAGTTTGCATGTTCTCCCCGTGCCTGCGTGGGTTTACTCCGGGTACTCCGGTTTCCCCCACCATCATAAAGACATGCATTGCATTGTATGAATATGAATGAATGTTGGTGGTGGTGGTCGGAGGGGCCGTTGGCAGCCACGCTTCTGTCAGTCTGCCCCAGGGCAGCTGTGGCTACTGAGGTAGCTTACCACCACCGGTATGACTGTGTGTGTATGACTACTGGACTCTGGACTCTGTAAAGCGACTTCGGGTATATAGAGAAGCGCTATATAAAATTGAATTGATTGATTGATTGATTTAAGACAACTTAAAAAATCAGGTTCAGTTTATCATGCAAACAACAGTAATTTAATATCAAACTCATCGTATCATCTCTAACCTTTCACTGTGATGGTGTGGTAGACAGAAGTCTGAACCTGCCCTCCTGCAGTCAGCTAGCATGTCCAAGTATGAACAGGGTTTGGACCTCTGAGCTCCTCAGTCAGTGTGATGGAGCAGGGAGGTGTGGTTCAATTCAATTCAATTCAATTTTATTTATATAGCGCCATAACAATACAATTGTCTCTAGGCGCTTTACAGAGCCCAGAGCCTGAAACCCCCTTAGTGCAAGCACAATGGCAACACGGGCAAGAAAAAACTCCCTGTTAGTCAGGAAGGAACCTTAAGCAGAACCACGGCACATAAGGGGGAACCCATCTGCTTGAGGTCGGCCGGGTGGAGATGGGGAAGGGGGAGGGTTGTGTGGCAGAAGGGGAAGGGAAACAACAGGTGTTGTACATAGCCTGCATTTGGTAGATGTACATAATATATATACAGACATCCAGTGGTAAATACATGATACAAACAAGACCAGTTTAGTGGGTATACACTGTGCTCAAAGGTTTACTGTTACAGGGGTAAGGGGAGTAGGAGCAGAGAAACAGGTTGATGGTGGCAATAATATATATTGTATATAAATGCTAGCATAGGGTATGAGGTAGGGTAAGTGTACGGCAGTGCGGTGGCGGTGGGTGCAATTGGCCGAGGGTTTCTACGGGTAGACCGGGTGGAGAGACTACAGCAGCGTCCCATAGCGAAGATAGTCTGGATTAGGAGAGAAAGAAAAAGAACAGAGTGAGTGGGTAGAGTTTGGCTGTCCATATGCGTAGTTGAGGAGTAGTGGGGGTGAGGAGCAATGTTTCCACTTCCATCAGCAATTGGAACATGCTACAAGGGAGAGAGAACATTTTTGTTAGTAGACATTTATTTCAGAAACAGATAAGGAGATACCTTTGGGTAGTAGATTTACAGTAGGCAATATGGCCATTTTATCAGTATTATTATAAGCATTAGCAATGTGATATGAGAGGAGAGGGAGAGGGAGAGGGAGAGGGAGAGAGCAAGAGAGAGAGGGAGAGAGGCTGCCTGGCTAGGTGTAAGGGAATATTATTTAGTATATATTTTTTATTTTTTATTTTAGTCCAGTTTAGTTGATTGGGGGGGTATTACATCTGTTTAGATTTGTTTGGTTTATGTAATAGGGTAAAATATTTAGTTGCATATGTTTTTTGAGTCTGCTAGCGGTTGCTATTTCGGGCAAAATTCAATTTTCGGTTGGCTAATCTGTGGCTAATTTGCCTTTCCTAACAGTTTGGTGAACTGTTTTACCTTGTAATTTACCTTGTATTTACCTTCCCGTTGACTTGGTGGGGGATCCACCAAGTGGCCCTATGGAAAAGCATCACAGGAGTGAGAGATGAGAGGCGCGCCACCAGAATGGGCAGGGCAACCTCCATGCCGGGATTGGCCTTGTTGTCTCTCCCCCCTGCTCAGCCCCTAGGCCCACCCAAGACGATCAGGGGCAGAGCGGGTGTGTACCCTACGTGTGTATGTGCTACGTATTTAGGTTAGGCTTAGTTGACGCAATTACTTATGGCTATAGGATGTACTGAAGAGGAATGTCTTTAGTCTCGATTTGAATTTCGGTAGGGTGTCTGCATCTCGAATGGAGGCAGGGAGATTGTTCCAGAGAAAGGGGGCTCGGTAGCTAAAGGCTCTGCCTCCTACTGTGGTTTTTGATATTCTTGGAACTACGAGAAGGCCTGCACTCTGGGAACGGAGCGGTCTTAGAGGGCAGTAGGGGACAACTAGTTCCTTAAGGTAGTTTGGAGCCAGGTCATTTAGGGCTTTGTATGTTAGCAGGAGTACTTTGAAATCAATTCTACTTTTGACAGGGAGCCAATGCAGAGAGGCAAGTACAGGTGAGATGTGCTCATATTTTTTAGTTCTGGTGAGTGTACGGGCAGCAGCGTTCTGTATAAGTTGGAGGCTCTTTATTGAGTTGATGCTGCATCCGGACAGGAGAGCATTGCAGTAATCTAGTCGGGAAGTAATAAATGCGTGGATTAGTTTTTCTGCATCTTGGAGGGATAGGACTTTTCTAATTTTGGCAATATTGCGTAAATGATGTCTTTGAGATCTGTTTTATGTGTGAGTCAAATAGGAGGTCATGGTTGATAGTTACACCAAGGTTTTTGATGCTAGTATTGGGTGTTGGGATGCCATCGAGTGTGGATAGATGGCTAGATAGTGTCATTCTCAATTGATCGGGGCCTACAAGCATAACCTCAGTTTTATCAGAATTGAGGAGCAGGAAGTTGTTAGCCATCCAAGATTTTACATCTTGCAGGCAAGTTTCTATCTTGGGTAAATGTACAATTTCATCAGGTTTCATGGATAGGTAGAGTTGGGTGTCATCAGCATAGCAGTGGAAGTTAATGCCATGGTTCCTTATGACAGCACCTAAGGGTAGCATGTAAAGGGAAAAGAGCAGTGGTCCGAGGACAGAGCCTTGGGGAACACCGTAGCTTACTCTAGTGTGATTGGATGACTTCTCGTGGACGTGAACGAATTGATGGCGATCAGAGAGGTAAGATCTAAACCAGGATAAGGCACAGCCTTTGATGCCAACATGATGTTCAAGTCTCTGTAATAGGATATGGTGATCTATAGTGTCGAAGGCGGCACTAAGGTCTAGGAGAACTAGTATTGAGGTGCACCCATGATCGGATGCGATTAGTAGGTCATTCAGGACTTTGACTAAGGCCGTTTCAGTGCTGTGGTGGGCTCTAAAGCCAGATTGGAGGGTTTCTTCGATTTTGTTTTGGTGTAGAAAGGAAGTAAGTTGCTTAGCTACTATTTTTTCAAGTATTTTTGACAAGAAGGGGAGGTTAGATATGGGTCTATAGTTAGCTAGATTATCAAGATCAAGGTTAGGTTTTTTGAGAGATGGTTTGATCGCTGCTATTTTAAATGATTTCGGGACGTATCCGGAAATTAGTGAATTATTCATTACATTAAGTAATGTATCACTTAATAATGATAGTGCATGTTTAAGAAGTTTTGTGGGGATAGGGTCTAGTAGGCACGTCGATGATTTAGATGAGAGGATCAGGGAGTTTAGTTCAGGGAGGTCAATGGGTGCGAAGGATTCAAGGAGAGCACCAGGTTTAGGGGGTGTTGCCATAGCCATAGGGCATTTTGGAAGAGGTGTAAGGAGGAGACTATGAATTTGTTCTCTTATTGTTAGAATTTTGTTATTGAAAAAGGTCATGAAATCATTACCACTAAAGCTTATGGGAACAGAATGTTCGATTGTATTGTGGTTTTTTGTTAGCCTAGAAATGGTGTTAAATAGGAACTTTGGGTTGTTTTTATTATTGTCAATCAATGAAGAATAGTAAGTCGATTTTGCCTCAGAAAGTACTCGTTTATAGCTTAGAAGACTATCCTTCCATGCCAGGTGGAATACCTCAAGTTTGGTGGAGTACCATTTTTTTTCTAGTTTTCGTGTGGTTTGTTTAAGTGCACGAGTCTGATCAGTGTACCATGGGGCCAGTCTTTTCAGTTTTCTTATTCTCTTTTTTAGTGGCGCAACAGCGTCAAGGGTTGAGTGGAGCGCATGTATGACGCCATCCGTTAGTAGGTCGATATGGGGTGGGGGTGTGCGTACGTCATTTACTTTGCCAGTGGTAGGAGCTGTGGCAAGAGCGACTGGTAGTTTTGATATGAATTCTGCTGTAGTCCTGTCGGATAGACAGCGGCTGTAGAAGTAGGTTAATTCCGTTGTTGGACGGAGATCTAATTTCATGTTGAATGTAATTAGGTGGTGATCTGAAAGGGCAGTATTTTGAGGTAGAACTAGAGGGCGGTCAATTTCTAGGCCATGTGTTAATACAAGGTCAATGGTGTGATTATGACCGTTCTATCTGCCTAGAGAGTTTACATCAACTGCTGTGACTGCAGCTTATATCCCCCCGGATGCTAACGCTAAGCTGGCAATGAAGGAATTGCATGCTGCCATTAGCAAGCAACAAACTTTACATCCGGAGGCAGCCTTTATTGTTGCGGGTGACTTTAATCACTCCAACCTGAAGGCTGTACTCCCCAAATTTCACCAGCATGTCTCCTGTCCCACGAGAGGAGACAAGACTTTGGACCATGTCTATACTAACATGGCTGATGCTTACAAAGCTGTCCCCCTCCCCCACCTAGGTCAGTCTGACCACCTCTCTTTGTTTCTTCTCCCGAAATACACACCACTCATCAAACGTGTGAAACCCACAGTGAGGACAGTTAAAGTGTGGCCAGAGGGAGCAGACTCTGCACTACAGCACCGGTTTGGACACACAGACTGGAGTGTGTTTGCCACCCAGGCCACACTGGACTCCCACACGGACATCAACGTCTATGCCTCATCTGTACTGGACTTTATCAACACCAACATCAACAGTGTCACCACCCTCAAACAAATCACCACTTTCCCTAATCAGAAGCCATGGATGAACAGGGAGGTCCGCCTTTTGCTGAAGGCACGCGATATTGCTTTCAGATCAGGTGACACCCAGGCCTACAGTTCATCCAGGGCCGACCTGAAGAGGGGCATCAAAAAGGCCAAGCACAGCTACAAACTCAAGATTGAAGAGCACTTCAATAACAACTCTGACCCCCGACGCATGTGGCAAGGCATCCAGGCCATAACGGACTATAAACCCACCAACACCTCCCCCCAAACCGGCGAAGCATCACTCCCTGATGAGCTTAACAGCTTTTATGCACGATTTGATAGGGACAACCAGCAGGCGGCCATCAAGGCTGCACTCACTACAGACAACCAGCCCCTCACACTCTCCTCCACTGACGTGTGTGCTGCACTGAGCAGGACTAATGCACGAAAGGCTGCTGGCCCTGATGGCATCCCTGGACGGGTGCTCAGGGCCTGTGCTGGGCAGCTGACTGAGGTCTTGACTGACTTATTCAACCTGTCACTGGCCCAAGCAGCTGTCCCCACGTGCTTCAAGACCACCTCCATCGTGCCGGTGCCAAAACACTCCAAAGCAGCGAGCCTTAATGACTTTCGCCCAGTTGCACTCACTTCAACCATCATGAAGTGCTTCGAGAGGCTGGTCCTGGCTCATCTTAAAACATGCCTACCACCCACACTGGACCCCCTCCAATTCGCCTACCGCCAGAACACGAGCACGGAGGATGCCATCTCCACGGCACTACACTCCGCCCTTTCCCATCTGGACAACAGTAACACATATGCGAGACTGTTGTTCATAGACTTCAGCTCTGCATTTAACACCATAATCCCCTCCAAACTGATCACTAAACTCAGTGATCTAGGCATCAACACCTCCCTCAGAAACTGGATCCTGGACTTCCTAACCAACAGACCCCAGTCTGTCAGGTTAGACAACAACACCTCCTCAACCCTCATCCTGAACACTGGTGTCCCACAGGGCTGTGTGCTGAGCCCTCTCCTCTACTCCCTCTTCACCCACGACTGCACAGCTGTACATGGTTCTAATACCATTGTAAAGTTTGCAGACGACACAACGGTGATTGGCCTCATCAGCAACAACGATGAGTCGGCCTACAGGGAGGAGGTTCAGCACCTGGCAGAGTGGTGTGCCAATAACAACCTGGCACTCAACACCAAGAAGACCAAGGAGCTCATTGTGGACTTCAGGAGGACCAAAGGTGGCGCACACACCCCGATCTGTATCAACGGGACGGAGGTGGAGCGTGTCGCCAGCTTTAAATTCCTGGGTGTCCACATCTCCGAGGACCTCTCTTGGACCCTCAACACCTCAACCATAGTTAAGAAGGCTCACCAGCGTCTCTTCTTCCTGAGGAGATTGAAGAAGGCCCATCTGTCTCCTCAGATTCTGGTGAACTTCTACCGCTGCACCATTGAGAGCATCCTCACCAACTGCATCTCAGTCTGGTTTGGCAGCTGCTCTGTTGCGGACCGCAAAACACTCCAGAGGGTAGTGAAAACTGCCCAACGCATCACTGGCTCCCCACTCCCCACCATCGATGCTGTCCAGCGCAAGAGATGTCTGCGGAAGGCGCGCAGCATCGAGAAGGACAGCTCCCATCCCAACCACAGACTGTTTGCCCTCCTCCCCTCAGGGAGGCGCTACAGGGCCCTCCGTTCCCGGACCAGCAGGCTCAGGAACAGCTTCTTCCCTGCGGCTGTCACCCTGTTGAACTCTGCACCACGGTGATAGTTCCCCCTGGCTACCCCCTCACACTCCTTCCTGTATTCCCCTCTCTACCCTGGCTTGACTGCCACACACCTACCTCCAGCCACTGAACATTTGCACTAAATTGTTCATTGTATATATCTATTTATGTTAAATTGTTGTCATCCATATTCATCGTACTTATATCTTATCATGTCTCCTACCTCATTTATAACTTTATAACCTCTACTGCCACCTTCACCTGTACTTCACCTGCACTTTACATATATCTATATCACATCTGCACTTATCACCTTTATTGCTGCTCATGTTCTTACTGCTCATACCACTTATATCTTATGTCATACTGTATATACCATATTTATCTATATTTATATTACCATTTGCACATACTCTGCACTCTTCTACTTTGCACTTCTGGTTAGATGCTAACTGCATTTCGTTGCCTCAGTACCTGTACTCTGTGCAATGACAATAAAGTTGAATCTAATCTAATCTAATCTAATGGTGGTGAGTTGGTGTGTTTACATGTTGGGAGAACCCGATAGAGTCTATTAGTGATTGGAATGCAATTGTAAGGCTATTATTTTCATTATCCATGTGGATATTAAAATCTCCCACTATGAGGATTTTATCAGAGTTTACAACTAGGGCGGATAGGAAGTCGGAAAATTCAGATAAAAATTCAGTGTAGGGGCCTGGTGGTCTATATAGTGTCACAAGAGTGACCGGCTGAGTGGCTTTTGAGTTTGGATGCATAAGATGAAGTACGAGGACTTCAAATGATGCAAATTTAAATTTAGGTCTTGGGGAAATACATAGGTTAGCGAGGGAAATTGTAGCTACTCCACCTCCACGCCCTGTGCTGCGGGGGATGTGACAGTTAACATGACTTGGAGGGGTGGACTCATTTAAGGCTAGGAATTCATCTGGTTTTAGCCAGGTTTCAGTTAGGAAAAGTATTTGAATGTTGTTGTCCGTTATCAGCTCATTTATAAGTGCACCTTTTGATGTTAAGGACCGAATGTTAATAAGGCCCAGTTTTAGGATTGTACAAGTTTCATTGTGTGCTGATAAGGTTTGTATCTTTATTAGATTTTCCTGATTGATACTTCTTTTAGTGTGATTTGCGTTGGGAGAATCACCTGGTTCTGATCTGGAGATTGTTATTGTTCTGCAGGTCTTTCCCTCCCTCATCCACCCAGCTCAGACTAACTCCTTTATCTACCACTGATCTGCTACAGTTGTCGGGTGTGTGCAGGAGGCTGTGGAGAATCACCTGACTGTCTGCCTCCATTTCAGTCTCACTGGGGGAGGCAGAGACTACAGGAGGAAATGACATCACACTACATCAGATTTAACATACAGTATAAACCGACATTCAAACCCAGTAAAGTGAGTTTAAGTGTTAAGTTAAAGAGGAGCTTTATTTTTTGTGTAGTATTAAGGGAATTATTTTTAAATGTTTTCATTATTTAGGAAATATTTACAATTATCAGACACTTTTATCCAAAGCACCTTGCAGTGTCGTGCAGATATATAATTTTCCCCTGACAGGATGTGTACTCCCTGGGTATCAAACACATGGTGTTGGTGCTCTTAGCTACAACCTACTTTTATGGAGTTTTGTCTATAACTGGTGAGCTAATCCACTGAAAACCAGCCTTGCTTTGCTAACAACAGCAATAGCAGAGTTGGCACTAAGAAAAGCAAACTAGCTTGCATACTGACTGATTTCAGTGAGTTCATGTCTCCTTCACATGACCATATAAGATGAAAATGAATTTGAGTATGTCATTAAGAATAGGTTACATATAAAACCTTAAACAAAACAGTTAAAACCTAAAGGTTACCTTATAAGACAGACGTAATATATCCAACAAATCCCTTTTATTTCAGTTGCTGAGCCAAGGAAAAAAACAACAACAATAACACCTACCCTTAAGAACACCACCCTTGCCTCCATCGCCTCCTGCTCGTCCACCAGTCTGCCGCACAGGGTGACCCTCTACCAGCGGCGGAAGGCAGAGGAGAGGAACAGGGAGACCCTCCATCTTGAGCAGGCTGAAGGAGGCAGCCTGAACAGGCCTGGGGGAGCCTGCTTCATCTGCGGCAGAGCCCGAACCCTCCAGGGTGGCCACTCTTTTTTCAGGGGGCAATTCTTCTGCCCCCTGAAAGAAGGCCCTGGAGGGCGGAGGGTTCAGCAGTGGCTGTTGGACCAGCAAGGACCAGAGGTTCCGCCGCCGCCAAAGGTTCCCCGAACCACAGCCTGGAACCGGCTCAAGGTGGAGAGAGTTAAGGAGATAGGGGGGGGGGGGGGGGGCAAGCCCCGTGTCTGCCAGCTGTGTGGCCAGCCACAGCAAAAGGACTATGGCCACAGCCAGTTTGGTGGAGAGCACTTTTGTGTGGCATAACTGTGGAGCTGTGGCTGGCTGAAATAAGGAGGACATAAACATGTTTTTTTGATGTATACTTACATTTTTTTATTTTCATTTATTTTATTACATTCGTTTTGGTTAAGTGGTGTGTTTTAATTATTAAAATGTTGTTGGTTTTTCCCAAAAAGTAAGACTTCCTTGTTCTTTCTTTACCGATTCACAGCGTGTTTGTCTAGCCGGGTGCCTGCCTTTGTTTTGAATTTTAAAGTAGCCATGTGCCTGTGTGCTAGCCTGGATACCAGACCGAACTTAGCCCCGCCCACACATTTTTTGGTTGGGAAGTTCGGTCTGGCATTACTCCATTGAGGAGAAATTATCTGCGGACAGATATTGGCCGTACCAATCAAATTGTTAAGGCGGGCTTTATACGATGATGGACAGATGATCAACAGTAACGTAACCAACCACGTCACCAACACACAAGCTGAAATGTATAGATTCGAGTCCATTTAGACATTGACAGTGCATTCATTTTGAAAGAGGAACAGAGAAACGCGATTAAGGCATTTGTCAATCGAAAATATGTTTTTGCCTTCCTTCCTACGGGATCCGGTAAAAGTGTAATGTATCAGCTGCCCCTGGTCACATACTACGTTGTTCTGATTGGTTGTAGGTAACCAATTGAGCGAAGAGGCATTTTTTCTCCTGGTTCGGTTGAAACACGCCCCATAATCACAGCCCAATGGAGCGATATCAGACTCATATTCTGACTAGAATTATGAGTATGACATCGTCAGGCTACCTGTGTGCCGGAAACAACAGAGATTCCGCTACTGGTCTCACATTTGTCCTTTCTACAGGTGTAGCGTTCCGTTTTAACCACAAACGTTCAGGAAACATAGATAGACGCGTTCTGCAGAGCTGATTTTTCACATACTTTTCCAATTGGGTCTCCCCTCAAAAGCAACACAATTTGTCTGGGGTTTCGAGGTTCAAAATCGCCGGCTTGGAAACCGAGTAGAACTTGCACCATCCATCCACCGTTCATCGCTATATCTCCGTCCCATCTGCCTCACCTGTCTCATCTGTGAACTTCCTGTGCAGCAGGAAATTCAGGATGTTTCATTGGTCTGTCCTTTCTGCATCTCTCTGC